>NC_135827.1:15808511-16108511 GCF_964213995.1 Mustelus asterias | reverse complement strand
TTACCTGGATAGTCACATGAGCAGCCTGGGAATGGAGGGATACAAACGATTGGTCTAGTTGGACCAAGGAGCGGCACAGGCTTGGAGGGCCGAAGGGCCTGTTTCCTGTGCTGTACTGTTCTTTGTTCTTTGTTCTAATTTACAGCCATTCGGGTAGTAATCTACTGCCTTGTTTTTGCTTCCAAAGTGAATAACCTCACATCCAAATTATACTGCATCTGCCATTGATTTGCTCACTCACCCAACCTGTCCAGATCATTCTGAAGGATCTCTGCATCCTCATCACAGTTCACCCTCCCATCCAACTTGGTATCATCTGCAAACTTTGAGGTGTTACATTTTGTTTCCTCATCCAAATCATGAATATATATTGTGAATAGCTGGGGTCCCAGCACCGATTCCCGACTAGTTACTGTCTGCCAATTTAAAAAGGACCCATTAATTCCTAGTCTTTGTTTCCTCTCTGCCAACCAGTTTTCTATCCATCTCAATACACTTCCCCCAATCCCATGTGCTTTAATCTTGCACGATAGTCTCTTATGCGGGACTTTGTCAAACGCTTTCTGAAGGTCCAAATATTCCACATCGACTGGTTTCCCCTTTTCAACTCTACTAGTTACATCTTCAAAGAATTCCAACAGATTTGTCAAGCATGATTTCCCCTTCATAAATCCACGCTGACTCTGTCTGATCCTGCCACTGCTCTCTAAATGCTCTGCTATAAAGCCCTTGATAATGGATTTGAGAATTTTCCCCACTACCGATGTTAGACTTGCTGCTCTATAATTCCCTGTTTTCTCTCTACCTCCCTTTTTGAAAATTGGAGTGACATTAGCCACCCTTCAATCTGCAGGGACTGTTCCAGAGTCTATAGAATCCTGGAAGATGGCCACCTCAATGCATCCACTATTTCTAGAGCCACCTCCTTAAGTAGTCCCATCAATTTTCCCAGCACCATTTCTCTACTAATATTGATCTCCCTCAATTCTTCCCTCTCACTAAATCTTACATTCTCCAACATTTCAAGTATCTGATTTGTGTCCTCTTTTGTGAAGACAGAACCAAAGTTTGTATTCAGTTGCTCAGCCATTTCTTTGTCCTCTGTTATACAATCCCCCGTTTCTGTCTGTTGGAGACCTACATTTGTCTTCACCAACCTCTTTTTCTTCACCTATCTATAGAAACTATTAGTGTCAGTCTTTATGTTCCCTGCAAGCCTACGTTCGTACTGAACTTTCCCCTTCTTAATCAATCCTTCGGTCCTCCTTTGCTGAATTCTAAACTGCTCCCAATCTTCAGACCTATTACTTTTTTTGGCCAATCTGTATGCTTCCTTGGATTGGATACTATCTAATTTTGTTTGTAAGTCATGGATTGACCCTCTTACCCATTTTGCTTTTGTGTCAGGCAGGAATAAACAGTTGCTGCAGTTCCCCCATGCTTTCCTTGAATGTTTGCCATTGTCTATCCACTGTCATCCCTTTAAGTAACTCTCTCCAATCTAGCAAGGCCAACTCATGCCTCATACCCTCATAGTTTCCTTTATTAAGATTCAGCACCTTAGTCTCTGAATCAATTACTTCACTCTCCATCTTGATAAAAAAATTCTATCATGTTATGGTCGCTCATCCCCAAGGGAAGGAGCAGCGCTCCGAAAGCTTGTGCTACCAAATAAACCTGTTGGACTTTAACTTGGTGTTGTGAGACTACTTACTGTGCCTACCCCAGTCCAACGCCGGCAACACCACATCACAGCTAAATTGGCAATGATTCCATTCTCAGTACACAGTACCCAGTCTAAGATGGGCTGCTCTCTAGTTGGTTCCTCCACATATTGGTCCCGTACACACTCCAATAATTCCTTTTCTACGGCATTGTGGCTAATTTGATTTGCCCAATGTGCAGATTAAAATCACCCATGATAATCCTTATTCCCTTATCACATGCATCTCTAATTTCGTGTTTAATGCCATTCCGAACATCATCACTGCAGTTTGGGGGTCTATATATGACGCCCACAAATTTTTTTTGCCGCTTGGTATTTCTCAATTCTATCCATACAGACTCCACATTGTCAGAGCTAATATCCTCTCTCACTATTGTGTTAATTTCCTCTTTAACCAGCAGTGCCCCTCCACCACCTTTTCCTTTATGCCTGTCTTTCCTAAATACTGAGTACCCTGGGACATTCAGTTCCCATCCCTGGTCACCCTGCAGCCATGTTTCCATAATCCCATTTATATCGTACCCATTTATATCTGCGCGATTACCTCATCGACTTTATTGCAAATACTCCGTGCATTAAGGCACAGAGCCTTTAAGCTTGTCTTTTTAACATTGTTTGTCTCACTCCCAATATTTTTCTCTATAGCCCTGTTTGAATTTTGTCCTTGGTTTCTCTGCCTATCACTTTTCTTATTCCCTTTTCGACCTTTTGTTTTTGTCCTTGCTCCCTCCTTCTCTGACTCCTTACATAGGTTCCCACCCCCCAGCATATTAGTTTAAACCCTCCCCAACCACTCTAGCAAACAGTCCCCCAAGGACATCAGTCCCTGTCCTGTCTAGGTGTAACTCGTCCAATTTGTACAGGTCCCACCTCCCCCAGAATTGGTCACAATGCCCCAGGAATCTGAAACCCTCCCCCTGACACCATCGCTTCAGCCACATATTCACCCGATACATCATTTCATTTATACTCTGACGAGCACGTGACGACGGTAGTAATCCTGAGATCAGTACCTTTGAGGTCTGATTTCTTGACTCTTCCTAGCTCCCTGTACTCTGCTTTTAGGACCTCATTCTTTTTTTACCTATGTCCTTTGTACCAATGTGTACCACGACCTCTGGCTGTTCACCCTCCCCCTTCAGAATATCCTGTACCCGCTCCGAGACATCCTTGACCCTAGCACCAGGGAGGCAACATACCATCCTGGAGTCGTACAATTGCACAGAAAGGGAGAAGACTGGGGCCAGAAGGGGGAGGGGTAGTTGGAACCTTTCTTGAGGGCTCTGACTGAATTTTAAGAGAGGGCATCAGAGCTCGCGAGAGTGGACCAACAGAGCTATTGGCATTGGGAGCTTGACATTGGCCATCCACCTTGTAAAGGATTCATCCATTCAATGCAAACCCAAGGGTCGACTATGCCTCCATGTTGGAGGCAGCTGATGCTGTCATTTGCAATTTCCCATCTCACTTACAGGTGCCTTGAGGAAGCGACCAAGGCCCGAGGAGGAGGAGAGCTCCCTATCAAACTATGGCCTCAGCCCAGAGATGACCAAGGATGGAGCAGAAGAGGAGAGCTCCGCACCTGTAGAGGCATCACAGTAATCACTTGCACCCTCCACCAGCTCAGGAAAACACACCTCAGTGGGTATTAGTGCTAATTCAGGAAGAGTCTCCCAATCTGGTGATCATCACACGGATGCGAGTCCACAGCGACAGGAGGCAGGTTTAGCTGAGCTCTCCAGTTGTTGGAGGACTGCTCAGGAAAAGGCATCTGTGAGCTCAGATTCCGATGACAAGCCTTTATAATTGACCTTCCAACTAAAGTCAGCAAGAAGTGGGGCAACACCCGGCAGAGCTGCTGGAAGCCCTCAACAGAGTGACACACGAGTCGGAGGACTCTGTCTGCCTGATCTCTGATGAAGTGATGCCATCAGAAGCGTCCATGGGGAGAATGGCGGACATCATGGAGACACTGGTCCAGCAGAATGCCCAGTTTCTGCAGGAGATGCCCACAAGCAGGCTTGCCTGCTGCAGATGCCAGAGCCGCATCCAGAAGAGGCCACGTAAAATCAAGATATTTTGAACACAAGTGTTTGTGTGTCAAACATATTTACCGTCACTAAATAATGACCAGTGTGTCTTTCAGTGTCATTACATAGGCTTCGTGAGCCCTCCCACCACCCCCTCCTACCACACAGAGACCCTACCAGTGACTTCGGAAGGAGAGGGGTCCGGCAGGACCGTTCACAGCCTTGGATAACCACGTCCCCCTCTCCACACACACACACATACACACACACATACAAATCCTTCATCCATCTCACTCACCTGACTTACCTGAGCTTTTTCAGTGTTGCCTGCTGAGGTTCTCTTTAAGCTGTCCAGCTGAGCTAGCCTGCGTCTCCGCCCACCCACTCCCATGCAGCAGCTGTGCCCATCTGACACGTGGCTCCAATCACTTTTGATTTCAGAAAGATGGTAAAAGTAAAGCTCTCGATCAGTTCCCCCCTCCTTTCCCCTCCCATAAGGGCACCTATGTCCTTATTGCCCATCACTATCACCTACTCCAACCACCCCCAACATCAGCATAACCTTTGACCTCCCCTCCACTACCCTTCAAACTGAACCCTTCTCCTTCACCAATGTCCAGGTGAATGTGCATATTCCTAACCTTCCCAAACATTCCGACCCCATCCACATTGACCTCCTCCTTCCCACCCCAGAGTCCGTGTCTGCCTCTCGATGGTTCCCCATTCAAGCCTCACCTCCCCTTCTACCGCTATCAATGTACTCTTGCCTTCCTACCCTACCAGCTCCCTCTGCCCCCTGACACTCACCATTCCAACATACCGAGCCCACCCTCAGTTCACTCCCCATGGGGCAGTGATCGATTCCACAAACCCTTCCCTTGCAAGATCACCTGGACATTCCGTCAACTCCCCTCCATCCCCCCCCCCCCGCAACCCTCCTCAGAATTCCCTCCGTTATTCCTTCCTCCCCTGTTGCACCTACCTCCGCATTCTGATTGAACGGTAAAGAGCGGCTTGAGGGGAGAACAGCTTACAACTACTTATGTGCTCCTTAAGGTGGCTTTCCTGTCACTGCGTGGAACTTTCCCACCTGTGTGGAAAGGTAGAACACCTTGGGAAAGGATAAACTGGAGAATAAATGCTGCAGCAAGGCACCAGTGCCCCCACTGCAACACTGGCCCCCTCTGGTTTTCCTGTGCTTTTGAAACTGATTGACATTTTAACCAGGACCTTAAACACTTCAGGAAGCTCATACAATTCAGAAAGATTCTCTTATGTTTCTTACAGCAGGCTAAGTCTCAGATTCATTCTCTGCAATTGATCAAACGCTTCATAGCAGCAAATTGTACCAAGAAAGCAGCCACTTTTAGAAACCAAAACACACATTCAAGTATAGTTAGAGAATAGGCACAGGCACCAAGACAGATAAGCAGCATTGTGTTTTCTGGAGAGGTTGCAGGCGATTTACCAGAATATGATTTACTCAAGGGAGGAAGACGAGAGAAACTGGGATTATTTTCCTTATAGCGGAAACGTTTAAGAGGGAATTTAACAGAGGAGTTCAAAGATATGAGGGGCTTTAAACGAGTAAATAAGGATGAACTGTTTCCACAGACAGAAGGGTCAACAACCAGAAAATTGGCATAAGGGGAAGATGCGATTTTTTATTTCGCGTGAGCTATCATCATCTGGTGGATTTTTGATTTGATTTATGATTATCACATGTATTAACATACAGTGAAAAGTATTGTTTCTTGCACACTATGCAGACAAAGCATACTGTTCATAGAGAAGGAAAGGAGAGAGTGCAGAATGTAGTGTTACAGTCATAGCTAGGGTATAGAGAAAGATCAACTTAATGCAAGGTAGGTCCATTCAAAAGTCTGACAGCAGCAGGGAAGAAGCTGTTCTTGAGTCGGTTGGCATGTGACTTCAGACTTTTGTATCCTTTTCCCGATGGAAGAAGGTGGAAAAGAGAATGTCCGGAAGCAGATGAACGCTAACTTCTCAAAATTGATAAATAGATATAAATATATACCAGAAGAGAGGATAACATTACAAGGCTCCGGAGAGAGCAAGTAAGTGTGACTAATTGATAACTGGTTCAAAGAGCCTGGCTGGCTTTAGAGATTCGCATTCTAATCAGTATTCTGTAACTTGATTTCTGTGTCTGTGCACTGTTTGAGAGCAGATATCCACTCCATCTGACGAAGGAGCAGTGCTCCGAAAGCTTTTGGTATTTGCTACCAAATAAACCTGTTGGACTTTAACCTGGTGTTGTGAGACTTTTTACTGTGCTTACCCCAGTCCAACGCCGGCATCTTCACATCAAAGAGCTGACACAGACATAATAGTCCGGCACATACACATAGACAAGTACAGTTAGCAGGAGACAGCAAGATAGTCAGACAAAGGCAGCTATATCTTTAGCTGGTAACAACAGAGAATGTCACCTACCGTTGGGAGGAGTTGGAGTTTTGGTTGCTATCTTGGTTGGGGTCCATCTCGGAGTTAGTTTTGTTGCAAAGCCTGCCAAAAAAGCCAACCAATGCTCATTACACATCCAAATAGGGTTCATAACCTCAATGCTGCTTAATAACAAAGGGTTTTATATAAATAATTTCCAAAGAAAATACAAAGACAATATTTGGATAGTTTAGATTACAGGTATAAATGCAGGATTAGACTGCCTGAATTTGTGGTCTGGTATCAGACATTTTTTTCACTGGTTCTTCAATGGCTCATGAGCAAATCGTGAGAGGAATGAGTACCCACCTGTTCAGTGGAGTTGTTTTCAATCACTAACCTGCATTTATATAGCACACTTCACATTCTCAGGAAGTCCAAAGTGCTTTACAGCTAATGAGTAACTGTTGTGATGTGTGTGTGTCAGCCAATCTGTGCACAGCAAGGTTCCACAAACATCATAGAACAGTACAGCACAGTACAGGCCCTTCGGCCCTCGATGTTATGCCGAGCTTTGTCTGAAACCAAGATCAGGCTATCCCACTCCCTATCATTCTGGTGTGCTCCATGTGCCTATTCAATAACCGCTTGAAAGTTCCTAAAGTGTCCGACTCCACTATCACAGCAGGCAGTCCATTCCACACCCCAACCACTCTCTGAGTAAAGAACCTACCTTGGACATCCTTCCTATATCTCCCACCATGAACCTTATAGTTATGCCCCCTAGTAACAGCTACATTCACCCGAGGAAATAGTCTCTGAACGTCCACTCTATCTATCCCCCTCATCATCTTATAAACCTCTATTAAGTCGCCTCTCATCCTCCTCCACTCTAAAGAGAAAAGCCCTAGCTCCCTCAACCTTTCCTCATAAGACCTACCCTCCAAACCAGGCAGCATCCTGGTAAATCTCCTGTGCACTCTCTCCAATGCTTCCACATCCTTCGTATAGTGAGGTGACCAGAACTGCACACAATATTCCAAATGTGGTCTCACCAAGGTCCTGTACAGTTGCAGCATAACCCAACGGCTCTTAAACTCAAACCCCCCGTTAATAAACGCTAACACACTATCGGCCTTCTTCACGGCTCTATCCACTTGAGTGGCAACCTTTAGTGATCTGTGGATATGAACCCCAAGATCTCTCTGTTCCTCCACATTCCTCAGAACTCTGCCGTTGACCCTGTAATCCGCATTCAAATTAGTCCTACCAAAATGAATCACCTCGCACTTATCAGTGTTAAACTCTATCTGCCATTTTTCGGCCCAGCTCTGCATCCTATCAATGTCACTAATCCTATCAGTGAAACAATGCTCAAAGCCTTTTTCAGTGATGTTTTCTCATGATGCCAGATAGCAGTTTTAGGAAGATGGTAGGATTCCCCCATCTTTCTACAAATAGTGCCAATGGGTCTTTACGATCACCCGAGAGGGCAAACAGGACATTTTCATCCAAAGCACAGCACCACCAGCAGTGGAATGCTCCACCTGCATTGCACCAAGGTGCCGGCCTGGTTTTTTAAAAATTAATTTGTGGGACTTGAGCGTCCCACATGGATTGCCCATCATTAGTTGCCCTTGAGAAGATGGTGTGAGCTGCCTTCTCGAGCGATTGGTACAACTGCAAGTCTTGTCAGGCCATTTCAGAAGGCAGTTGAGAGTCAACCACATTGCTATGGCTCTAGAATCACATGGAGGCCAGACCAGGTAAGGGCAGATTTCCTTCCCTAAAGGACATTAGTGAACCAGATGTGTCTTTCCAACAATTGACAATGGTTTCATGGTCATCAGTAGATTCTTAATTCCGCATATTTTTTTTATTGAATTCAAATTCCATCATCTGCCGTGGCGGGATTCGAACCCGGGTCCTCAGAACATTAGCTGAGTTTCTGGATTAATAGTCTAGCGATAATACCACCAGGCCATCACTTCCCCTGTACCCAAAGTTGTGGAATGGAACTTGAACCCATGACCTTCTGATTAAAGAGTGATTGCTGTCACTGAGAACTTTGAGATGTCCTGAGGTTGTGAAAGATGCTACCCAAATCTAATCTTTGATTCTTTCCTTTCCTAATGCTAATGCGCTCATTTCCTTTTACCGCGACTCGTGTATTCTGTGAAGTCTACTTTCATGTCGGTCAATGTATTCCCGCCAGGATCATTCATCAGTTTTTTCAGTCTAGGGCAATATTGTTAAGGCATTTTGTACAATAATTTGTTGCAACTGCTCATGTTCAACTTCTGACTATATTGTATATCTGTCCCTGAGTGATCCGATAGGGTTATCATTTCTTCAAAGTGTGTTTATTGTACATATGTTTCACTATGTATGTGGTGTGTGTGCCCTTGCCGTTATTAGAGACAAACACAATTATTATACTCACCTAAGGCTAAACTTCAGCATCGTAATGAATTTTCCAAAATTGTTCCTGTAATTATTAGAGTGGACAGGATATGAAGAACCAGAATAGTACATTGAAAATGATAGCCTTAAATAGCTTTTGGTTGCTTAACGTTAAACAAGGCAAGTGGGAAACCCACTGGATTTTTTATTAGTATTAGTGTCAAATTTGTGCACATTCAACTTATCCATATCTCTTCGCAGACTCATTGGGCGTGATCTTAGTAGCTTGCCGCGCCTGCTGTTCAGCACAGCAAACTGGAAACATAGCGTAAGGGGCCAAAAATCCCTTCCCAGCCCCACTTTACTGGCAACAATGGCTTCAGCCTGGATCTCCGTATCATTTAGTGAGTCCGGCACGGCTGCTTTCCCCCTCCTCAATGCCTCCACTTCACCGGCAAGATGTCACAAATCACTATTGGTCTCCACCATAGGACACCAGGCAGCAAGGCCGTGCCAGGAGGATTAGGAGCCATTAAGGCAATGCCCCATCAAACAGTGCCTGCCTGGTACCGCCTCCCTGGCACACTGGCAGTGCCCACCTGGCACACTAGTAGTGCCGGTTGGGCACCATATGTATGCCAGGGCAGTGCCAAGATCATCTAAGTGGGGGTGGGGCTGTGACAGAGGAGCTATGCACTCTGATGGGTGCCTATGTACAGAGGGCCTATGCAGCTGGGATTGTTCAGGGGTCGATTGCAGTAAATGGCAGAACCCTTAGGAGTATTATACAATAAATGGCAGAACCCTTAGGACCCTTAGAACCCTTAGGAGTATTGATAGGCAAAGGGATCTGGGTGTACAGGTACACAGGTCACTGAAAGTGGCAATGCAGGTGGAGAAGGTAGTCAAAAAGGCATACGGCATGCTTGCCTTCATCAGCCGGGGTATTGAGTTTAAAAATTGGCAAGTCATGTTGACACTTTATAGAACCTTAGTGAGGCCGCACTTGGAATATAGTGTTCAATTCTGGTCGCCACACTACCAGAAGGATGTGGAGGCTTTGGAGAGGGTACAGAAAAGATTTGCCTGGTATGGAGGGCATTAGCGATGAGGAGAGGTTGGAGAAACTTGGTTTGTTCTCACTGGAGCGACGGAGGTTGAGGGGAGACCTGATAGAAATCTCCAAGATTATGAGAGACATGGACAGAGTGGATAGTCAGAAGCTTTTTCCCAGGGTAGAAGAGTCAATTACTAACAATTCCATTTCTACAAAGTCTCATCAAAAATGAAATCCATCCATTTGGGTCCACGATGATATAGGTTTAAGGTGCGAGGGGCAAGTTTTAAAAGAGATGTACGAGGCAGATTTTTTACACAGAGAGTGGTGGGTGCCTGGAACTCGTTGCCGAGGGAGGTAGTGGAAGCGGATACGGTAGTGACTTTTAAGGGGCGAATGAGGTGGGAATAGAGGGATATGGTCCCCCGGAAGCGTAGGGGGTTTTAGTTAAGTCAGGCAGCATGGTCGGTGCAGGCTTGGAGGGCCGAAGGGCCTGTTCCTGTGCTGTAATTTTCTTTGTTCTTTGTTCTTCTTTGAAGGGGCTGATGGCGGGCGGGGGGGGGGGGGGGGGGGGGGTCAAGTCGGGGCTCTGCTCGGGGACCAATCGGGAGGGCCCTAATGTCCCAATGCCAATGACCCCATGTCAGTGTGGCGGCTGACAATGCCACCGATAAAGGGCAAGGTGGTGGGAGTTGGTCTCCAGTTCACTGGCAGATTGGAGTGTCCTGTGGAATGGTGGCCGCGCGCTCTGAAGCTGGATTCACCGGCATGCAGAGCTCCACCCCCCCCTCCCCCTCCTCCAGACTGGCGCAAAGCTCCCAGCTGTCAAAAAAAATGATTGGAAGATTGCAGTGCAAAGCTTGTCGAAAAGACCAGTGCGGAAGACTCCTGTTTCCTCGCTGTTATCACTCTTGGAATTTCTTTGAGAAAATTCCACCCATTATGTCCTCTTCACAACATATTCACCTCCCTATCTGTGTGGCATCTGCAAGTTTAACAACCTAACATCCAGCCCCTTTGTCCAAATTATTGATTATAGATTGTAAATCGTTGAGGCCCCTGCACTGATCTCTGCGACACTTGGTGAGTTATATCTTGCTAACCCCAGAATGACCCATTTGTCCCTACTCTCTGCTTTCTATTGGTTAACCAATCCTCTATCCATGTTAATATGTTTCCCCCAGACTATGATCTCTTGCTTTGAAAAGTAACACTTTCCTGCTTTCTGCCTCCATTCTTTCTTAAATTCACAGTTTTCCAATCGGTTGAGACTTTTGCAGAACCTAGGGAATTTTTGAAAATTAAAACCAATACCTACTATCTCAACACTATGATCCTAGGATGAAGTCCATCAGGACCTAGAACCTGTCAGCCTTTAGTTTAAATAATTTTCTCAGTACCCTTAGTGATTTTAATTGTTCTTTCTTCCCTTTCACCTCTTAGAATCATAGAATAGAATCATAGAATCCCTACAGTGCATTCTGCCCATTGAGTCTGCACCAACAACAATCCCACCCAGGCCCTATCCCACATATTTACTCTGCTAATCCCTCTGACACCAAGGAGCAATTTTAGCATGGCCAATCAACCTAACCCACACATTTTTGGACTGTGGGAGGAAACCGGAGCACCCGGAGGAAACCCACGCAGACACAGGGAGAATTTGGGGCGGCACGGTAGCACAGTGGTTAGCACTGCTGCTTCACAGCTCCAGGGACCTGGGTTCGATTCCCGGCTTGGGTCACTGTCTGTGTGGAGTTTGCACATTCTCCTCGTGTCTGCGTGGGTTTCCTCCGGGTGCTCTGGTTTCCTCCCACAGTCCAAAGATGTGCGGGTTAGGTTGATTGGCTATGCTAAAAATTGCCCTTAGTGTCCTGAGATGTGTAGGTTAGAGGAATTAGTGGGAAATATGTAGGGATATGGGGGTAGGGCCTGGGTGGGATTGTGGTCGGTGCAGACTCGATGGGCCGACTGGCCTTTTTCTGTACTGTAGGGTTTCTATGATTTCTATGTGCAATCTCCACATGGTCACCCAAGCCGGGAATCAAACACAGGTCCCTGGCGCTGTGAGGTAGCATTGCTAACCACTGTGCCACCGCGCCGCCCCATAATTGATTTACAATTATTTCTGTGATGTTATTTGTAGTTTCTACAATGAAGCCAGATACAAAATATCGGTTCAGTGTATCCTCCATTTCCTTATTTCCCAATATTAATTCTCCATACTCTCTTGGAGGACTAATGCTCACCATAATTACTCTTTTCCTTTTTAAATACCTGTAAGAACGCTTAACTATCTGTTTTAATGATTCTAGCTAGCTTTCCTATACTTTTTAAAGTTGAAGTTTATTTATTAGTGTCACATGTAGGCTTACATTAACACTGCAAAGAAGTTACTGTGAAAATCCCCTAGTTGCCACACTCTGGCACCTGTTTGGGTACACTGAGGGAGAATTTAGCATGGCCAATGCACTTCACTAGCATGTCTTTCGAACTGTGGGAGGAAACCGGAGCACCCGGAGGAAATCCACGCAGACACGCGGAGAACATGCAAATTGCGCACAGACAGTGACCCAAGCCAGGAATTGAACCTGGGTTCCTGGTGCTGTGAAGGAGCAATGCTAACCACTGTGCCACCGTGCCACCCATTGTAATTTCCCTCTCTACTTTTGGTCATTCTTCACTCATTTTTATATTCTGAGTAAAATATTGAAATAGGTTCATTGAAGTGCTTCCCACACATAGAATTATCTTGGGATTATATGGGAATAAAGAGGCAAGTGAGTCCAATACTTACCCAATTTGCATTGCTGAGTTGCCATAGACAGTTTCTTGTTGAATACAATTGCTGAAAAACAATGGAAAGGATATCACACTATGTAAACCAAAGAACTGTGAGTCAGTCATAGATTCGATGCACAAGATAACTTAGGTGTGACTAGGATCTCCATCCTGAAACCATTTCATTCCTTTCCACAATTGACATCCTTACCAAAAGTAATGAAGTCTGAAAGAGCCCACATTGTCCCACTCTGATAGTTCTCTACGGTTGTGCTGTTCCCATGAGTATTTTATGTAACTAGTCGCAGCTGAACTCACATGTTAGCTCTCCTAAAAGTTCATTTATGTGGCATGTAGGCGTCACTGGCTGGGCTCATCCCTAATTGCCCTTGAATGAATTACTAGGCCATTACAGAGGGCATTTAAGAGTCAACCACATTGACGCAGATCTGGAGTCTCATGTAGGCCAGATAAGGTAAGGACAGCAGCTTTCCTTCCCTAAAGAGCATTTGTGAGCCAGATGGGTTTTTCCGACAGTCAACAATGGTTTCATGGTCATCATTAATTTTTTAATTCCAGATTTCTTTTTATTGAATTCAAATTCCACCATCTGCCGTGGTGGGATTTGAACCTGGGTTCCCAGAGCATTACCTGGGTCTCTGGGTTACTAGTCCAGCGACAATACCCCTACACCACTGCCTGGCCCAGAATGTGAAACAACTGCGCTTCTTTTTGAAAGCTTATTTCCTCTTCACAGCACAATTTGGGAGATCATATGGGAGTTAGATGTGGTCACTCAGTGATTGTAACCAGGCTGGTCACAGACCCTGTTCAATTTTAACTATTCCAACGTACTCCTGTCTGGTCTCCCCCATTCTATCTATCCTCTGCAAACATGAGGTAATTCAAAACTCTGCTGTCCTAAGTCTTGTTCACCTATCACCCCCTGTGCTCACTGAATTACATCGATTCCTGGCCAAGGAATGTCTTGTTTTTAAATTTCTCATTTCAAATTCTTTCATGACCTTCCTAACCCTTCCAGCACCATAACCCTCCAAGATCTCTGTATTCCTCTAATTCTGGCCCCTTAAGAATCCATTTATCCTCTTAAGTGTTGATGGCATGCCTTCAGTTGCCTGGGTTCCAAGCTCAGCTTCTGTCTACCTTGCTTGCATGAACAGACTGGGAATAGAGGGATACAAACGGATGGTCTAGTTAGGAACACATGATCGGTGCAGGCTTGGAGGGCCGAAGGGCCTCTTCCTGTGCTGTATTGTTCTTTGTTCTCTTTGTTCTTTGTTCTTTCCTCTTTTGACAACACTGCTTAAAACCTCCAGGTTGGACCAACCTATGACCTAATATTTTCTTGTGTGACCCGGTATTATAATTTTGTTTTATATTGCACCTGTGAAACGCATTGGGGCATTTTATGTTAAAGGTGCTACATAAATCTATGTTGTTGTTGTTTGACATCACATTCTCTCCTCTGCCAGCACCTGTCATCTGTCCAAGGTTACTTCTGCATTTTGTCTTCCTGAACAAAATTCTACCTTGCCTCATTATCTCCTCTGATTTCAAATGAAAGTATCCATTGCTTGATTTTCTATTAGATATCATTCCTCAACAGCTGCAAACTCTTTATAAATCTAAGATTTGGACGATGCTCCTATCTTATTACAGACCTTTCTACTAACTCCCATCTTGCTCCTTGGCAGAATACAAAAACAGGCTGAAGACATTAACTGTGTTACTCTGTCCACATATGCAGCAAGACCAGCTGAGTATTTCCAATGCTTGCTGTTTTCATGCAGGAATGAACTATCTGACCTCTCTTCAACCTCCATCATCTATCCAATATCTCTCTCCCTCTTTCCTTCCATATAAAGTTTTTAAAGTTTATTTATTAGCGTCACAAGTAGGCTTACATTAACACTGCAATGAAGTTACTGTGAAAATCCCCTAGTCGCCACACTCCGGCGCCCGTTCGGGTAAACTGAGGGAGAATTTAGCATGGCCAATGCACCCTAACCAGCACGTCTTTCGGACCGTGGGAGAAAACCGGAGCACCCGGAGGAAACCCACGCAGACACTCGGGAGATCGTGCAAACTCCGCAGTGACCCAAGCCAGGAATCGAACCTGGGTTTCTGGCGCTGTATGACAGCAGTCCACTGTGCCGCTCTATATGGATGCAGATGTAACTCTTCTTTTAAAAAGGGTATTCCAGGTCTTTCTCCAGCATTTTGTTGCAGCCAGTTACCACAGTAGCAAAATATACTGATCCTCTTAGACACACAGTTCAGGCATGTGAAATCAAACATCTAAATTTCCCGCAGGAGTTTTCAAAGGTAACTTTGCCAAATATCCACCAAATGGAGTCAACCCGTTTATGGATCAGAGGAAAGGGCACAAATAGAGTGCAAACGAGAGAGAGCAAGAGAATAAGAACATGGGAGAGAGAGGGAGAACAAGAGCGAGAGAGAGGGAACGAGAGTGAGAACACGAGAATGAGAGAGAGGGAGAACACAAGAGGGAGAGCAGGAGAGAAAGGGAACAGGAGAGAGAGAGAGGACATTAAAAGGGGAGGACACAAAGCAACGAGAGTTTGAGAACACAAAGGAGAATGAGAACATGAGAGAGGAGAACACGAGAAGGAACAAGAGCACGAGAAGGAGAAGATCAGAGAAGGGGGTATGAGAAAGAGAAGACAAGAGGAAACAAAAAGAGTGAGAACGAGAACACGCAAGAGGGAAAATTAGAGAATACAAACCAAACAATATGAACAAGAGTTGAAAGAGATAGAAATGCAAATCACTTTTATTTTCCCTTATCCATTTTGCTGATTGTCCAATCCAGAAGTATGTTGCATCAGCCTGGGAGCAAACATGAGATTAAATGAAGGAAAGAAATCAATGTACAATTCAGCAGATAGCATTGCCATAAGCATGCTATCATTGTATTTACTGCTTTATGCTGCCAATAGGTTTACAGATTTGAGCAGATCTGTTTCTTGGGAACAGTTGGGGTTCCCACAATTGTAAAGCTGGGCTCCTGATCTTCTGGTCTCCGGGACCTTTCTGCTATTGATGGCCAAGTAGTGGGTGAGAGGTTAGCAATGGCCAGCCTCAGAGACCGATCGTGTCTGTGGTTTTGAGCAGAGCCATGGCGGAAATGAAGGGCAAGAAACCAGAGGACGTAGTTCACATTTGTGTTTGCTTACAGTGTACATGTCCATGCACAGCACCACCAGTGACATGCAGGAAAAAAATAAATACGATATATGGAATAGTATATTCCTGCCCAGCACAACTGAAAAAAATAAATAAATCAAAGGGTGAAAAAGTTTGTTAAATATGTGAATTATCTGTTACCTTGCCTGGGCCTCCTCTTCATCTGAGGAACTTTCCTGTGGAACAAAATATAAAAAATATGATCTTGCAAGTCAGAAATTCTTTGAGGATGTGGCTAGTAGACTTGATGTGGTGGGGGCCAGTGGATGTGGTTTATTTGGACTTTCAGGAGGCTTTCGACAAGGTCTACATAAGAGCGTAGCATGTAAAATTAAAACGCATGGGATTGGGAGTAGTGTATTCAGATGGATAGAAAACTGGTTGGCAGACAAAACAAAGAATAGGAATAAACAGGTCATTTTCCGAATGGTAGGCAGTAACCAACGGGGTACTGCAGGGATCGGTGCTAGGACAACAGCTATTCACAATATATATTAATGATTTAGATGAGAGAACTAAATGTATTATCTCCAAATTTGCAGATGACACAATGCTGGGGGGTAGGGTGAGCTGTGAGGAGGATGCAGAGATGCTTCAGTGTGATTTAGACAAGATAAATGAGTGGGCAAATGCATGGCTGATGCAGTATAATGTGGATAAATGTGAGGTTATCCAATTTAGTAGCAAAACTAGGAAGACAGATGCAGGGCTGTAGATTAAGAAAGGGAAATGTGCAATGAGACCTGGATATCCTCATACACCAGTTACTTAAGGTAAGCATGCAGGTGCAGCAGGCGGTAAAGAAGGCAAATGCTATGTTGGCCTTCATAATAAGAGGATTTGAGTACAGGAGCAGGGATGTCTTACTGCAATTATACAGGGCCTTGGTGAGGCCACACCTGGAATATTGTGTGCAATTTTGGTTTCCTTATCTGAGGAAGGATATTCTTGTTATAGAGGTTTACTGGACTGATTCCTGGGCTAGCATGAGGAGAAACTGAGTCAGTTAGAATCATATTCACTGGAGTTTTAGAAGAATAAGGGGAGCTTTCATAGAAACCATAGAAATCTCATAAAATTCTAACATGACTAGACAGGATAGATGCAGGAAGGATGTTCCTGATGGTGGGGATGTCCAGAACCAAGGTCATAGTCTAAGGATATGGGGTAAACCTTTTAGGACTGCGATGAGGAGAAATTTCTTCACCCAGAGAGTGGGTGAGCCTGTGGAATTCGCCATCACGGAAAGCAGTTGAGGCCAAAACATTGTATGTTTTCAAAAAGGAGTTAGGTATAGTTCTTGGGGCAAAGGGGTTCAAAAGATATGGGCGAGGGAAGCAGGATCAGGATATTGAGTTGGGTGATCAGTCCCCATGACCATAATGAATGGCTCGAAGGGCTGAATGGCCTATTCCTGCTCCTATTTTCTATGTTTCTATGTAAATTCCCAACAAAATCAACGTCGCGTCTCGGCCTTTTGGCTAAGATCAAGTGTGGTCTGGTGATGCTGCACTTGGTAGTGGCCATTGAGTTGCATTTAAGCTTCATATGAAGCAATTTTTAAAAGCGGTATCTCGGCCTTTTGGCTAAGATGCAAATGAGATCAAGCCTGGGGGGGCGGAGACGTCTGCCTACTCCAATCAGCTTGGCTCATGTAGATCAGGCCCAAGGCAGGGTAGAGGGTTGCATGCCCTGTCTTGTCAGCCTGGATTGGAAATGTCTCAACTTGTTGAGACTCTGAATTGGATTTGATTTGATTGAATTGGAAAAGTAGAAAAAAACAAAAAAAAAACAGATTTGTATGACACCCTCAGTGCTTAGCTCTGCAACTTAGGGTCCGCTCCAGGGCTTAAAAGCATACCTGTGCCAGCTGTGAGAGTGGCACTCGATTATTGAACTTGGGAGTCATCCCAATGGAATTCAATCTACCTGCACATGCACACACGCACTCTCGCACACGCCAAAGGGCCATATAGAAACCCAGGGAAAAGGCCCATTGTGCCAGGCACGAGCACAGTTGAAAAGATTAGAAAGGAGGACTCAATGCAGCAGATTTTGTGCAATTCTAAAAGTCATGACAGCACATTGCCAGAACCTCTCCTGATTTTTACTTCTATTCAGCCAAAATTTATCCCAATGAATCGAAAAGCCATAATAAGGTGATCCATAGATTGTGTTCAAAGGCCAGCAAAGCCAGAAGAGGAAAGAATGAGAGTGGGAGACTATGCAACGAGCCACAATTTCTCGTCAGGCGGACGGGGAAAGTATGTTACAGGAGGTATTTGTCGCTCGGAGGGCGCAGATGAAGAAACGTATTCCAAATTTTGATAAAGAAAATCAGGAAAAAAATTAAACTTACTGGACTGCTAACCTGAAGGGTATCCTCATCTTCCTTCACAGGACTCTGTTTTACATTTTAAAAAAAGGACCAGTAAAATAAGGTTTTTTATTTATAGTGGAGAATTAAAATTGCTTAAGCTTAGTGGTGAGGTATGGAAAATAAGTGACCGGGTCGCAAACCATACATGCATGCTCATAAACTAGAAGTCTTGAAGATCCATTTATAAGCATCTGCAATAGTGAGGGATAGTGTGATGGTGCTCAGTGTTCATGTAAGCTAGCCCATTATTGTGATAAATATGAAGTTCAACTTCCCTTTGATTTAAGAAGTCCATTTACTTGTTGCATCCACACTTTGTTACACAAGGTAGGTTTCCAACTAATAAATTAGTCAACAAAAACAGAATTATGGGATTCTATGTTGGTTTCAACACAGCGCAAACAGCCCAAGCACAATGCACTAAAACTGGTCACTAAATATTGCATATCTCACCTGTCAGTCAAAGTTCCACTGCAGAGAAAAAAAGACACCACATAAAGTAGGAAATTACAACTGCAACGTTGATGCTTAAACACTCAGGAAGAACTAGAAAAAAAAGCATAGCACCGTAATCTCAAATGAACACTATAACTGCCAGGCATATATAAATGAGATCAATTACTCAGACAATTAAGAGAAACTGTTTCCTCTGGCAGAGGAGTTCAGGGTTGAGGTCAGGAAGCACTGCTTCACACAAGGATGTGGAAATCTGGAACACTCCCAAAAAGTTGCTGAGGCTTGATGCGGAGGCATGTCAGTGGATAATTTCAAAACTGTGATTTATCAACTCTTCTTTCGAAAAGGGTATTAAGGGTTGCAGAGTCAAGACAGGGAGTTGTAGTTTAGATACAGAGCAAACATGATCTGATTGAATGGCAGAACAGACTTGAGGAGCTGAATGGCTTCATGTTCTTATGTTTGTTAATGTCTTGTCAACTACATAGTTAAGGCTTGTTAATAACATTATTAAGGTTAAGGGAAATGGGTGATGGATATTAATTGAGAACGTGAGGGCGATTTTAACAGAATTTGGCAGAGTGTTGGTTCCAGTATGAAAAACGGCACGTTGAAACACGTCGGTTTACTCTTCAGATCTTCCCACACTGTCAAAAAAAGACAACTGGGCGAGTTTCACGTGCAGGGAGGGCAGGACGTAAATACACCGGCAAAATCTGGCTGCACCGAGATCGGAGCACCATGTTTAAAGTGCGTCCTGATCAGAACATACCCCCCCACCAAACACCTCACCCCATGAAGCATCCTCCGCAACCCCAATTCCCTCATCCCAACCTGACAATGCTAGGGAGCAGTGCCAGACCACTGCCTGGCTCTGCCCCTCTTCTCCCGGGGGGGCTATACTGACCTTTACATCCCTGGGCAGATTCCCACAACAGGTTCACATCTAGACTGTAAACCCGTCGGTGTGGTGTGATAATATGGTGAGTGGTCAATATACTGCCAGGGGGTGTATTAATAATCTTTAAATCCATTTATTGCATCGCTGGCAAGGGGTGGAGAAAATCAGAAGGCGCGATCTCGCCGGCAAGATTCGCAACTTCCAGCTTTCGCCGGATATTGAGCCCCCTCCACTGATCCCATGGACGGTGAACACCAGCTCAAGATCCCGCTCCAAATAAATGGGGGATAGCTGGGACACTGGGCTGAGTGGGAGGAGAACTGAGAGACTGAACAAGTTAATAAACTCTCTCAATTAAAAAAAAGTTCTGCATCTTGGTTTCTGCTTTACCAACCAACTTGGATCCTACTAACAATGTTCCTTAGAGATTGGGTTTTACTGCTCAAACTATTCTTATCAGCTCGAGGACCAGCTCTGAGCAGCTTGTGCTTCACACCAACACTGGTAAGAGATGTAGGAAAATACAGAGACAGGGTTTGGGGCAGAAAAGAGAGTTTTTTTATTATCCATCTCCCTGTGAGAAACAAATGACTGTGGGCATGGTGGCAGTGATTAAAATCTGAGTGGAAGAGCCTCGGCCCCAAGCCTGTATGGCAGTGTACTGAAATTGTATCACCCTGTTGTGATGCACCTTCAAACACGCTCAAATACACAGGAATCTACAAATATTTGGCCCCAGTCCTATGAGGTTAGCCAATGCGAGTAAAGGAAGCAACTTACATTTATATAAACACACTTAATGTGGCACGGTGGCACAGTGATTCGCACTGCTGCCTCATAGCACCAGACCCGGGTTTGAGTCCAGCCTTGTGTGTCTGTGTGGAGTTTGCATATTCTCTCCATATCTGTGTGGGTTCCTCCGGGTGCCCCGGTTTCCTCCCACAATCCGAAGATGCGCAGGTTAGGTGGGTTATCCATGGTAAATTGGCCAGACTAAATTAATGTCCAAACATGTGTAGGTTAGGTGGGTTAGCCATGGTAAATGCACAGGGCTACGGAGTTAGGGGGGAGGGGCTGGGTATGATACTCATTGGGAGAGTTGGTACACACTCAATGGGCCAAATGGCCTCTGTCTGCACTGTAGAGATCCTATGGTTCAAAAACATCCCAATGTGCTTAAAAAGCGTTTATTGACACTGAGGCCAGAAGTTTACCTCCCGCCACGGGAATTGGAGTGGGTGAGGGGCGGAGCATGGGAAGCTCCATTGACCTGGAGCAGGATTTTATGGTTTCGGGATGATCAAGGCTGTAAAATCCCGTCCATAACCATAGAAGAAGATATTGGGAGAGCTGACCAAAGGCTTGATCAAAGAGTTAGGTATTAAGAAGCATCTTTACAGCAGAAAGGTTTAGAGAGAGACTTCCAGAGCTTAGATACCAGGCAGTTCAGGAAATGTGGAATGATAAAAATCAGGAATGCCCAAGAGGCCAGAGATCTAGGTTTGTAGGATTAGAGAGATCAGGAGGGATGTGGAAAACAAGGACATGGGGCGGAATTCTCCAGCCGCGCTGGTCTAAAAGCCGGAAATTCCCACCCGACTGTCAATGGGGTTTCACATTGTCTGCAACGCACCGGCTAAAATTCCAGTGGCGAGCAGGATGGGAGAATTCCGGCCATAGTGTTTGAAATGGAGGCATTGTCAGACTGGGAGCCAGCGAAAGCCAGCAAGCACAGAGTGACAGCCAATGAGATTTGGAGCAAGTTAAAATACAGGCAGCAGAATATTGGATGTAGGATGAAAAATGGGAAGGCAGCCAGGAGAGCACTGGAATGATCAATCTAGAGGCAGCAAAGGTACGGATGAAGGCTTCAGCAGTGGATGAGCTGAGATAGGGTTGGATTTGTGCAGTGTTATGGAGGTGGAAGTAGGCAGTATTGATGGTGGTGTGGGTAAGTGACCAGAAACACAACTTTTGTGTGAATAATAACACAAAGGTTGTGAACCATCTTTCTCAGTTTAAATCAGTTGCCATGAATGAAAACGGAAGAGCTTGTGGCGAGGATCACAGACAATGGGTGAGATTTAGTGGGCCCGTTTTCCACACAAGCAAATCCTTTCATGGCTGCTAAATCTGGCGAGAGGGCCATAACGGGATTTGCGCCAGTGAGATCTTGGTTTGAGATCTTCCCTGCTGGTGAGGTGATCAGATTCAGGCCCAAGGAAAGAGCATGTATTTGTATGGATTTATATTAATTTAAATATTATTTAATGGCTGTAGCTTCCGGCCTCATGGGATGCTCCACCCCCAGCGGTGTGATGTCACGCAGGCACGATTCACTTGTGGCCAGGTGACCCATGACCCCCAGGATTGTTACAGAAATACTGATATCATTTCATCAGCATGGGTTAAAAACCCAATGTGGAAGCCAAGTTTAAACCTAGCCAGACCCTGCAATTTGCAAACTGCAGAGCTGGAACAGACAGTATTCATGACAATTTTCATGCAGCAAAACCATTGAGAATCAACTTCCCATCAAAACCAGACAGGCCTGGAAGTGCCTGGCCAGGTGCTAATGGCCACATTGTTTTAAAACACCCTCAATGAACCTCTGTTGTAAAAAGAATGCTACCAGACTTGGTGGCACCCAGCTCAGTAGGAGGGCAGAGGCATAATGTGACACAGACCACAGAATCTTGGAGAAGGGCATGAAGAGAGCAACCTGAAGACCCAGCTCTCTCTGCTTTTGCACCTTCTTCAACAGCATCTCCAGAGAGGACCTTTGACTGGCAGCCGAGCAGCACAACATCTCCAGCTCTTTGTACCTCGTGGCGAGCATCACCAGACTGACCAGATCCAGAAGACCACCCCAGTGAAATGAACCAAAGACCAGATCCAGCCCTCGATGAGAGAGGAAGCCCAAATTGACACAGACCTTGAAACATCAGCCATCGTTCAAAGACTGAGGAACAGCATGTTTTCGGGCTTATTGAACGGGTATTACCAGTCTAGTCAGACAAACAGCTCAAATATAGTGATGGGGCATGGATAGGGTGTAGCGAATCCTCAGATGTCCGTGTTAGTTGAGAACTGGTGTAGATTTGAGACTGTTTAATGCTTTCTGTTTAATTGCTTTTCCTTGATAAAATATTCAATATTCAATAAAATTGTGTTGGACCTTTATCTGACACTTGTCCCCTTCGTTCATCTCACCGTGTAAACACCCGAGTTAAAAAGGGTTAAAAAGGGTTACTGCACACTGGTCAAGGTTGGTACATTTACCCACTTTTCACTTTACACCAAACTGGTTTTCGATTTTGAAACTTAGCAGTCGTGCTGAGCATGTCATCATGCGGGTATCTGCTGCCTCGTGAAGGGAGGGGTCAGATCGGCAACGGGCATCAATATTGAAGGATACAGAGAGGAAAACAGGAATATAGACATGACAGTGGTAGGGTCAAGGGCAACGGGGATGTTGGATTGTTACACGAGGAATGGGAGTTAGGAGGCAGCGAATATGTAAGAGGATGGAAGGAACTTGATGGGTGATTGGGGAGGTTGGAAACTGGTCACATTTACCAAAGTGATGAGCACCATGTTCACATGCAGTCATCAGTGTCACAGTTTGAAAAACAAGCTTGAAATTTTTTAAAAAATCAATATAGGATTTGTCTCCAGGTATATGGGCACTCTCCTGTATTTTGGGCAGGTTGAAGGAACATCCTATTAATTTCTTGCTCAAACCATGAAGAACACGATTTAGTTAAGTGTTGGGTTTAATGCACAATGAATGAGCTTTGCTCCTGTACCAATTCAGGTGAGAATCCATTAAGATTTGGCAGTGCAGTGCAGTTGGTCTTGATGGTCATCTTGATCCTCACAAGGACATGTGAAAAGGAAGGAGGATCAAACAATCAAGGGCCACGTCTGCTGCACAGAAGATAAAAGGGCACGACACACCTCAGTGTTCCCAGTGTACTAGTCACAACTTACAACGCACCATGCTTACAGACATGACAGACATACAGGATTGGGTATTGACAGTTATTGTTGGGCTACTGGAGGTGAACAGACAATAGCAAGACTGAGGGTTACAATAAAGGGGTTTATTGAGGCTAATGACGACCTCATTGTGAATGAGGCCATGTCTAAGGAGGATGCCATGTATAGAATGAGGGCGGATTAAGGGCGTGAGGTTGGATTCTTGGCTTGGAGATGGAGGGAAACCATTCAAGGAGAATTACAATGATTGCCCAATTATATGTTTATAGATATACGGATTGGAGAATGCAGGCTGTAGGTAGCACTGCCTTGTTGATACCTGTGATTAGAATGAGGAAAAGAAGGGCTTTTGTCGATGGGGACAGCTCGGGGAAGATCATTGCCCTGAGAAGCAAGAAGTCCCAGATGCTGCCAAGGAGCACAAGATCCACAGATGTTTAGCACAACCAAGGGTCTACAGAATTGGAGCATGGAGATGTGTTAAAGACAATACCACGGGCGCCTTCACTTGTTTAGGTTTGTGGTGGCTAGCATTTCCCATCTTCTCCATGAGCAGATCACATCACAAGGACTTGAAGGGTATCCAATACCATTTGCTTTGCAAGCTAATGCTCTCCTTCTGACGTTTGGACTGGTCAGGCAGGGCTCTCCAGTACTCACCGCAGAAAGTGTCCTGCATCATTGTGATTTGCTGCACTCTGCATAGCCTTGTGCTGCAAAGGGGGAATGTCTTGCCCAAGGGAGACATTGAGGAGGTAGACATCTCCTTGGATAAGGAGGATGTTGAAGAGAATGGCTCTGAAGAAGGCAAGGATTCAGACAAGCCACATGAGGATGCTGTTGCAGGGACACATTGTGACAGAGGTGCCCATGACAACCTCATAGCTACAAGGTTCCAGGAGGAATAAAGTGGAGACAATTTTTCACAATTGAAGTTTCCTTCGGCCTTCGATGCAAGGGATATACCCACACTTTCACCCTCAGCTTGAACATCTCAGGAAAGGTTGGAAATCTCACAATGATCATGGAAGTAGCATTAATCACCTTCTGCCCGAACAATTGAGCTATCTTTGGAAAGCCCTAGGAGCATGTGACTACTGTGCAGTCCGATTAGCACAACCCTAGCACACATCCTTAAGCAACTACACACAGTGATTCCTTGATGTCACCAAGTCAGTGTGTCTGGCAGCTTTCAGACAGACGAGGAACCAGTTGATATCTAGATGCACTCATGTCAGTATGACACCAGCTTAGTAACGCAGCTCACACACACAGCATTCCTCAATGGTTTGCACTTGGTCATTTTAAGAGGGAGCAGCATCCGGAAAACTCCATTTCTCCCATCACCAGCTCTCAGGAGTGCAATAATGCAGAGGCATCATCTTGCTACTGACCCCCAATCAGGTTGCAGTGACCTGTAACTCTACAACATGCACCCAGCACTGCAAGGATGGTTTGCATTGTCCTCACAGAGAGTGCCTCAGCAGGACAATGGTTTGGTTAATTACAGACGCTCAGGACCATGTGATCATCGGAAGCCTGACAAGTTCCTGTCCTGGGTGACTTTTGGATTAGGGAGAAATGTGGCCCAATTACTATTGACACAGCAATCAATGACAATATCTTCTCTTCATAAATCCTGCGAGAACTCAGATGTGCTAAAGCATCACTTTCAGAGCATGGCAGTCCTTGACATGGTCGAGCTCTCCAAAACCAATCCTTTCTAGAAATGGATGATATTGGAATAGTGTAGATTAGAGGGGCTTTAGATTGGTATCAGTGGTCGGCGCAACATCGAGGGCCGAAAGGCCTGTATTGCGCTATAATGTTCTATGTTCTATATACCTTAAGTCAATGAGTACACTGTCATGTAATGGATTCCATATTGAGTTTTCTGTTCTATCCTTACACAAGGATCTCACAGGGGTAAGGATACAAATTCACCAGGATAAGCTCACACGTCTGCCATCCCATACTCATACCCCTCCTGCAGACATTTGTAATGTTCCTGAATGACCTCTGCCTCCCTAGCTCAGCATCATGTGTGGGAACAGCAGGAACTAAGCATGGAAATAACATTCAACCTTAAGCGCAGAGACAAGAGCAATGTGGGGAAGCATGGAAGCCGATGGAGTTTAATGAATGATGCCTTTACCAATAACTTACTCTCATAAAGGTCAACGCCACTGGAAACTACACATTGGAGAAACGATTATCACATTAATCACGATAAATATTTGTCCACACGCGACAGACATCAGTGCAACAGCAGCAGGATAATCACTAAGCTTGAGGAACTATTCTCCTGAGTCAAGTGATGTCGCCCTGAGATTTAAGAGTGACAGATGTGTTGTGACATATGACGCGACGTTGCTGATTTTGCAGATGTGGAAATAAAATCTTCTCACTGTGGTAAGACTGTGCGAGAATTAACGCAACTGAGGATCTAGATGGGAGTTCATTTGGATGAGGTGGAGTACATTTCTGATGTCCAAAAGACATGTTGGTTAGGTGCATTGACCATGCTAAATTCTCCCCTCAGTGTACCCGAACAGGCGCCGGAGTGTGGTGACTAGGGGATTTTCACAGTAACTTCATTGCAGTGTCAATGTAAGCCTACTTGTGACACTAATAAATAAAACTTGAATGAATGTGGACATAGAATCGCACTGAATATCAATTGAATATATGAGACTTGGAGTTGATTAATGCAACATACATTTACAGAAGTGATGGGCAGGATCTTCCCCTAAGTGCACAGAGTGCTGGCTGAGTCTAGAAAGTCGGCATGCAGACCACCCCACCCCCACACCCGGATAGGCATTGGGGGTGCCCCCCTCCCCAGACACATTCAGGGAAACCCCTCCCCAGAGGTTCCATCCCTGGCACTGCCAGGTTATTGCTGCCAGATGGCGCCAGGGGCAGTGCGGGCATGTGCCTCTTCCCCTGGGGGACGATACTTATCTTTGTGTCCCCAGTGGGTTCTCCACAACTGCTTCAAGCTTTTAAAAACCTGTTGTGAACTTCGGTGACGTCACACCGATGAGAGTGTGAATATTCAGTGAGGGGGAACATATTGCGGGAAAACCCTGTAATTATTAATATCTATTGAAGTGAGGTTCCTGCCCTGGACGGAACCTCGTTATGTTAAGGGCGAGGGGCGTGGAAAATCAGGAAACAAGATTTTGCCCGTGAGAAACTCATTTCCCAACTCTCGCACAATTTTGGGCCCTCTTTGCCTTTTATGCTGATGGCTAACGTGGTCTCAAAGTTGCCCCCAACAAGTGGATACCCATGTCACCAGTGTGCATTCAAAACTTCTTAATTGGAGTCACAGAGAGATATACAGCACAGAAACAGACCCTTCGGCCCAACTGGCCCATGCCGACCAGGTTTCCTAAACTGAGCTAGTCCCATTTGCCTGCGTTTGGCATATCCCTCCAAACCTTTCCCATCCATTTATCTGTCCAAATGTCTTTTAAATGTTGTAATTGTACCCGCCTCTACCACCTTCTCGAGCAGCTCATTCCATATACGCACCGTCCTCTGTGTGAAAAAGCTACCCCTCAGGTCCCTTTCCAATATCTTTCCCCTCTCACCTTAAACCTATGCCTTTCGACTTCACTATCCTGGGGAAAAGACCTTGGCTATTCACTTTATCTATGCTCCTTATGATTTTACAAACCTCCATAAGGTCACCCCTCATCCGCCTACGCTCCAAGGAAAAAAGTCCCAGCCTATCCAACCTTTCCTTATAACTGAAACCTTCCAGCCTCGGTAACATCCTTGTAAATCTTTATTGCACCCTTTCCAGTTTAATAACATCCTTCCCATAGCAGGGCGACCAGAATTGTATGCAGTACTCCAAATGTGAGCTTACCAATGTCTTGTACCGTTGGAACATAACGTCCCATCTCCTGTATTCAATGCTCTGACCAATGAAGGCAAGTATGCCAAATGCCTTCTTTACCTACCTACTTGCGACGCCACTTTCATGGAACTATGTACCTGCACTTCGAGGTCTCTCTGTTCGACAACACTCCCCAGGGACCTACCATTCTTGTTATCCTACCACTATGTCTCGGTACAGCCCTGACATCTGTAGGAGAGGTGGATGGAGGCAGTCTGCTGACTCCTAGGCCCTGTTTGGGATAACTTTGGCGGGTATCCTCTGCTGCCCGAGGCCTTGAGGGTTCCAGTCTGTTGAGGGTGCCTTGGTCCAAAGCAGTCACTGGCAGAGGGGAGGTGGAGCGGGAGGGTACCTTGGAGTGTCCTGAGTGGATGCCACTGGGATGCCTTGCTGGTACTGCACCTCCCTCTGGTTGCCCGATGATCCCTCCCTGACTCCATGAGGAGAAGGGACACCTGGAGAGAAGTTGAGGTGCCCCAGTCCCCTCTCACCTAGCCACTGCAGAAATCTGCTGTGGTTAGAGTGATGGTATGCAGGTCCGAGCCCAAATCAGGCAAATAACTGCTGGACCTGGATCTCCAAGGTGGCTGGAGATTTTCAGTGGAGACGTTGATGCATTGGCATGCTGGAAGCATCACATCAGACAGAACGTGGACGGACTCCTCCATCCTTCGTCCCAGTCTGCTGACGGCCTCTGACAGCTGTGCCTGATGTTCTCTTGCCTGTGTCTGCCTCTCCAACATTAGGACCAATCCCAGAAGCTCATCATGGGACTTGGTACTCAGCAGGGGCCTGTCCTCCAGCAACCTTCTGAGTGTCAGAAACCTTAGCTGTCACTGACTCTGCCTGATATGGATAGTGGTAGATGAGGGAATCCTCAGGTTGTAAACTCTACTCTAGGCCTACCGAGGTTCGTGTATCTGCGGTGGTGTATAGTAAAGGTGAATATAATACACAAAAGTAAATCTTTTTTTAAGCGTATCTTCACACCCAGGCTTTTTTTTTTAACCCTTTGGAGAATAGTGGTGGAAGGATTCCTGAGCTGTCTATCAGCCTGTTGAATCGGGTTATGAATGCTCCTTCCGTGGCCAACAAGTCCTGGCGTTGGACTTGAACCCGGAGCTCCGAGATCTGCAGCAGAGGGCGCTGCCACTGGCCTACAAAACCACACAGACCTTTATTTGGACAAATCTGTTTGTGCCAACTCCACCCTATTTATAGTCTTCATATTTTAGCATGTTTCAAATTGCAGAGCTGGTGTGGTTTATCTGACAAGAGGGTTGTAGCTGTTTTAAATTTGACTAGTCACAATTACCTCAATTTTTGTAGCCGTGGACTCCTGTGGTTCCTCAAATTGATCCGTTTGCAAAGAATTCTCCATAGCTTCTTCCCTGTGAAAAATACATGTCAAAATCAGAAGCCCGTCTTAATAATTGCTGGCCAACACTTCCCTGTTAACCGAACACTCTGTGGCACTAAACTCTACAAAACCAGACTCAAATGTGAATCAGTGCCTTCGCAATATTGCTGAAATGCCTCGAACAAATCTCACTTTTCATTCGCATTTAATTGAGAAATTCTGTTAAAGATATTTTAAAATTTTGTCTCTCCCCAAGAGTTCGGGGTCGACTCCTTTATTTAATCAGTATTTGTAAGGAGGTCCCTAACAAAAGTACAGTTTTCCTCATGAGGGTGATCCTCACGCAGGCCAAGTTTTTAAACACTGCCACTGGGTGGCAGTCTTTGTGCAGTGTCCCACTCATCGAAGGGGGCTTTAAAATTGTGTTCATTCCTTACCTGCCGCACTCCCACATTCAGCCCACAATCTTCAGAGCGTGAGGAAAACTTCAAACTTGGATGTCTTCTGAAGGCCACCTCCTTCACCTGGGCCTAACAGTCATTGAGATACTTCCCGAGTTCAAACATCTCTCTGCACTCATGCAAATATATTTCCTTTAGCTTTTGTAACTCGACAAATGTGGGCCAAAGGTGCACGGCACAGCTCAGTAACCAGAAAGCCAACAGTTCACTGGAAAATGAAACCATACCATAGCATATAACCAGATCCACCTATTTGTGGATTGTACCCCTCCCACTTTTCTCAGAAAAACCTTGACTGCAGTCAGCTTGTCAACATTCTGAAATAAATGCAAGATGCTGGTGGAGGCAGTGCTGTAGTTGCATTGCTATTGGCTTGGTAATCCAGGGGCATGGGTTTGAATCCTTCCACAGCAGATGGCGAAATTTGAATTCAATAAAAATCTGGAATTGTAAGTCTAATAATGACCAAGAAACGGCCACTGAAAAGTCCGGGTTGGTCTGCAATCGCCCAACAGAAAGTAACGTTATTACATGAGGACAGCTTTGATTGAGTCAGAGTGGAACTTCCGCCCCCTGCCTCCGAGGAAGCCCTGCCCTAGAGAGCTCTCTGCCAACCTGATTGGCCGAGAGATCTATAGACCCGTCTACACCAGCTTTTAGTATTGGCCACTGGTGAAACTGCAAGCAATCCCTCAGGAAGTGTCCTGGATCCTGAACTTCAGGCAATTCTGGGGATTTTGGAGGGGCTCGCCTGACAGACTCCAGCAACCTCCAGGGAGTAATCCTCTGGGGAGGTTGGAGGGGGGGTTTAGAAATGGGAAGATGCTGAAGGAGATATGCTCTTGGGGGAGGGCTGCTTTTGTTGAGCACAGGTGACTCACCTTAAGAAGGATCCACACCCTACCCCCTCCCGCCACCCCCCCATCCCCCAACTTATCCAGTCCAACAGCAGCCCTCGTAGCGAAAGCTGCCAGGCTGCCTGTGTTTATTCCACCTAACCCTCCTGTAAGTATTATAGTGGAAGAAGAGGATGGAATCATAGAATCCAGTGCCGAAGGAGGCCCATCGAGTCTGCACCAACTCTCCAAAAGAATATCCCACCCAGGCCCTTTCCCACGGCCAATATCTGTAACCTCACTTACTTACCCCGCTAATCCCCCTTTACCCACACATCTTTGGACACAAAGGGACAATTTAACATGGCCAATCCACCTAACCTGCACAAATTTGGAGTGTGGGAGGAAACTGGAGCATTGAGAGGAAACCCACGCAGACACGGGGAGAACGTGTAAACGCCACACACCTCAGGGTGAGCTGCCTGAGCCCTGCACCCCACCCCGTCCCCTTACCCACCCACTGTAACATGGGAGACAACTCGAGGCTGGGTAGGAAGTAGCGGGCTTGCCGCTTGCACACCACCCACCACTCTCTCCACCTTCTCCCCCATTACAAATACACTGGTGGGGGTCTGGTAACATTCAGCCCATTGTTCAGCCCACACTTCGAATTTAGTTCACAGGCATTCTATAGCACAGAGTGGTGAAAGGGCAGGGACTATTCGAGATGTAAAAGGCCATCTTTAAGGGGAAGGAATGGTGGAGATGCTCAACAAACACTTCAGCTTTCAGAGGTTGTATAGCGGGGATGACGTGATAGACGTGAGCACACAGACATTTGGCCGCACTAAAATGCATCAGCTGTGGTATAGTGAATGAACTCTGACCTCTCAGTCAGAATATCGTGGGTTCAAATTCCATTTCAGGGTCTGAACACAAAATTCTCGGCTGACACTCCAGTGCAGTACTGAGGGAGCGCTGCACTGTCAGAAGTACCATCTTTTGAATGTGATATTAAACTGAAGCCCCGTCTATCCCTTCAGGTTGATATGAAACGATCCGTAAAGAACAGTGGACTCATCCCTGGGAGGGGTGATTCTACCATCCCGCAACGCTACTTTTTTAGCGCAGCAGGCTGGGAGAATTGCGCAGGGGGTTGGGGGGGGCGATTTGCGAGATTCCCGCGAATGTTCGTGCCTCACTAACGTCTCCCAGCGTTGGATTTTTGGCACGGTCTACACCGCGCTGGAAATCGGTGGCAAGGTGGGGTTAGCATTTACATAATATTTTACATATAATTTGAATGCCATTAGCGGGTCTGGGACTGAATTCTCCAGGCTTGCTAGTCTCTCCCACCCCGCCAGAGTGTTTCACTCTAGTGGGGAATACACCAGCTCCCCACTTTTGGGGAATTAGCGGCCCGACCCTGCTGGAGGGAGGGAGGGTCAATTGGGCCCCCCCCTCTTCCCAGGGGTCAGGCAACGGAGGATATCTGCTGGGCATGGGCACTCTGGCAGTGCCAGCCAGTGTCCCCTGGCACTGCCCAAGGGGCAAAGTACCCATGGCCAGGGGGCACCTTGGCACTGCCCATCGGGCATGAGGGATGTGCAGAGGCCTGCTGGTTTCAGCCTCCCGGGCAGGAAAAGGCCCCGCCCCCTGAAATCTAATGATATTCACGCTTGTTGCCTCTGCATTGCACAGAGTGTGGGAGATTCTAGTCTGAACTCCCACTGAAAAAAACAGCCTGAATTACTCCAGTTTGGGCGGCATGGTAGCACAGTGGTTAGCACTGCTGCTTCACAGCTCCAGGGTCCCGGGTTCGATTCCCGGCTCGGGTCACTGTCTGTGTGGAGTTTGCACATTCTCCTCGTGTCTGCGTGGGTTTACTCCGGGTGATCCGGTTTCCTCCCACAGTCCAAAGATGTGCGGGTTAGGTTGATTGGCCAGGTTGAAAATTGCCCCTTAGAGTCCTAGGATGCGTGGGTTAGAGGGATTAGCGGGTAGATATGTGCGGGTAGGGCCTGGGTGGGATTGTGGTCGGTGCAGACTCGATGGGCCGAATGGCCTCCTTCTGCACTGTAGGGTTTCTATGATTTCCCGTGAATTCGACATTTAGAATTTTTTTGGGAGCACTCCGCCCTTGGTGTCCAAGCCAATTTTTAATCCTCTATACCAATCTCACAATGATATTCTTGGAAACTTGCTGGTTGCTATATTTCCATTACAACTATGACTACACTTCAAACATACTTCATTGGCTATAAAGTACTTTGGGATCTTCCAATATTATCTCGGTGCTTTATGAATGCAAATCTTTCCCTATCAATGTCCTAAGGGAGTTACCATTGACCACAAATTGAATTATATGAGCCATAAAAACACTGTGGTTACAAGAATGAATCAGATCTGGTAGAGGCAACATTACTAAGAAATGGGAAGCAGAAGAACACCTCCTGTGATAAACAGGAGTTACAGCATCTGATAGAGGTGGTTGAAGGACTTCGCTGGTGCATTCTGAGAGAAGTCGGCCCGGCAACATCTACTGAGAAGTGGGAAGCGGAGGATCTAGTGTCAAGGAGCGGTAAGCCCGAAACACTACATCAGTGTTTCCCCCCCTCCCTCCCTCCTCCTCCAACCAAAAAAAAAGGCACTTCTTTGCTTCTTGGCCTTTTGGCTAAGATTGAGTGTAGTATCGACATGCTGTGCTTGGTTGAAGTCATTAGGTTATGTTTCAGCTTCATTTGAAGCAATTTTTAAAAGCGGCATCTCGGCCTTTTGGCTAAGATGCAAATGAGATCAAGCCTTGGAGGAAGGGCTATGCCTACTCCAATCAGCTTGGATCATGTAGATCAAGCCCAAGACAGGAGGTGAGAGCCCTGTCTTGTCAGCTTGGATCGGGAATGTCTCAACTTGTTGAGACTCTGAATTGGACTTGATTTGATTGAATTGGAATAAAAACCAAAAAAAAGGCACTGTGAGAAGGTGAAAGTGAAGAGTTTTATAAATTTTCTGAAATAATTTAATTGGGACTCGAAATGTTGGTCAGTGGGGTTAAATGCTGCACTTGTGAGATCCGTGTCGCTTCCAAAGTCTCGGACGACTACATCTGCAGGAAGTGCAGCTAATTGCAGCTCCTTACCGACCACATGGATAGGTTGAAGCAGCAGCTGGATGCACTTAGGAGCATGAAGGTGGCGGAAAATGTCATAGATAGGAGCTTTAGAGACATGGTCACACCCAAGGTGCAGCCTAATAGATGGGTGACCGCTAGAAGGGGCAGGCAGTCAGTGCAGGAATCCCCTGTGGTCGTTCTCCTCTCTAACAAGTATACTGTTTTGGATACTGTTGGGGGAGATAGGCTATCAGGGGATAACAGCAGCAGCAGCCAGAGCAGTGGTACCACGGCTGGCTCTGTTGTTAAGCAGGGAGGGACAAAGAGCACTAGAGCAATAGTTATAGGGGACTCTATAGTGAGGGGTGCAGATAGTCGTTTCTGTGGACATGAAAGAGACTCCAGGATGGTCTGTTGCCTTCCTGGTGCCAGGGTCCAGGATGTCTCTGAACGGACAGAAAGCATTCTGAAGGGAGAGAGTGACCAGCCAGAGGTCGTGGTACATATCGGTACTAATGACATAGGCAGGAAGAGTGATGAGGTCCTGCAGCGGCAGTTTAGGGAGTTAGGTAGAAAGTTAAAAAGCAGGACCTCTAGGGTTGTAATCGCAGGATCACTCCCTGTGCCACATGCTAGTGAGACTAGGAATAGGCAGATAGTGCAGCTCAACACGTGGCTAAACAGCTGGTGTAGGAGGGAGGGTTTCAGACATCTGGACCATTGGGGTCTCTTCAGGGGCAGGTGGGATCTGTACAAGAAGGACGGGTTGTATCTAAACTAGAAAGCATAAATATTCTGGCCAGGAGGTTTGCTAGTGTCACATGGAGGATTTAAACTAGTTTGGCAGGGGGTGGGAACCAAAGCAAAGGTGAATTAGCTGAAGGGGAACCAGGGAGTAGGGCCAGTAAGACTCAGAGAAACAGGAGGCAGGGTGTAGTTGTTAATCAAGGAGGGTCTGGTGGACTGAAGTGCATTTGTTTCAATGTGAGAAGTGTAACAGGTAAGGCAGATGAACTTAGAGTTTGGATTAGTACTTGGAACTATGATGCTGTTGCCATTACAGAGACTTGGTTAAGGGAAGGACAGGTTTGGCAGCTTAACATTCCAGGATACAAATGTTTCAGGCGGGATAGAGTGGGATGTAAAAGAGGTGGGGGAGTTGCACTACTGGTTAAGGAAAATATCACAACTATACTGTGGGAGGACACCTAGGAGCGCTCATTCAGCGAGGCAATTTGGATAGAGCTCAGGAATAGAAAGGGTGTCATCACAATGTTGAGGGTTTACTATAGGCCGCCCAAAAGCCAGCGGGAGATAGAAGAACAGATATGTAGGCAGATTTTGGCAAGGTGTAAAAGTAACATGGTTGAGGTGGGAGATTTTAACTTCCCCTATATTGACTGGGATTCACTTAGTGCTAGTGGCGTGGATGGAACAGAGTTTGTAAGGATAATCCAGGAGGGCTTCTTGAAACAGTATGTAGATAGTCCAACTAGGGAAGGGGCCATACTGGACCTGGTATTGGGGAATGAGCCCGGCCAGGTGGTCAACGTTTCAATAGGGGAGCAGTTCGGGAACTGTGACCACAATTCAATAAGCTTTAAGGTACTGATGGATAAAGAAAAGTGTAGTCCTCAAGTTAAGGTGCTAAATTGGAGGAAAGCTAATTACAACAATATTAGGCAGGAACTGAAGAATGTGGATTGGGGGCAGATGTTGAAGGACAAATCAACATCTGGCATGTGGGAGGCTTTCAAGTGTAAGCTGATAGGGATTCAGGACTGGCACATTACTGTAAGGATGAAGGATAAGTTTGGCAAGTTTTGGAAACCTTGGATAACGAGAGATATTGTGAGCCAAGTCAAAGAGAAAAAGGAGGCATTTGTTAAGGCTAGGAGGCTGGGAACACACAAAGCAAGTGTGGAATACAAGGAAAGTAGAAAGAAACTTAAGCAAGGAGTAAGGAGGGCTAAAAGGGGTCACGAAAAGTCATTGGCCAGCAGGATTAAGGAAAATCCCAAGGCTTTTTATGTATATATAAAGAGCAAGAGGGTAGCCAGGGAGAGAGTTGGCCCACTCAAGGACAGGGGAGGGAATCTATACATGGAGCCAGAGGAAATGGACTAAGTATTAAATGAGTACTTTGCATCAGTATTCACCACAGAGAAGGACTTGGTGGATGATGAATCTGGGAAAGTGTGTGTAGATAGTTTGAGTCATGTTAAGATCAAAAAGGAGGAGGTATTGGGGTTCTTGAGAAACATTAAGGTAGACAAGTCCCCAGAGCCTGATGGGATATACCCCAAAATACTGAGAGAGGCAAGGGAAGAAATTGCTGGGGCCTTGAGAGAAATCTTTGTATCCTCACTGACTTCAGGGGAGGTCCCAGAGAATTGGAGGATAGCCAATGTTGTTCCTTTGTTTAAGCAGGGTAGCAAGAATAATCCAGGTAATTACAGGCCGGTGAGCCTTACATCAGTGGTAGGGAAATTATTGGAGAGGATTCTTCAAGACAGGATTTACTCCTACTTGGAAATAAGTGGACGTATTAGCGAGAGGCAACATGGTTTTGTGAAGGGGAGGTCATGTCTCACTAACTTGATCGAATTTTTTAAGGAAGTGACGAAGATGATTGATGAGGGTAGGGCAGTGGATGTTGTCTACATGGACTTCAGTAAGGCCTTTGACAAGGTCCCTCATGGCAGACTGGTGAAGAAGGTGAGGTCGCATGGGATCAGAGGTGAGCTGGCAAGGTGGATACAATACTGGCTCGATCATAGAAGACAGAGGGTAGCAGTGGAAGGGCGTGTTTCTGAATGGAGGGCTGTGAGAAGTGGCGTGCCTCAGGGATCAGTGCTGGGACCTTTGCTGTTCGTAATATATACAAATGCTTTGGAAGAAAATGTAACTGGTTTGATTAGTAAGTTTGCAGATGACACAAAGGTTGGTGGATTTGTGGATAGTGATGAGGACCATCAGAGGATACAGCAGGATATAGATCGTTTGGAGGCTTGGGCGGAGAGATGGCAGATGGAGTTTAATCCAGACAAATGTGAGGTAATGCAATTTGGAAAGTCTAATAAAGATAGGAAACATACAGTAACTGGCAGAACCCTTAAGAGTATTGATAGGCAGAGGGATCTGAGTGTACAGGTACACAGGTCACTGAAAATGGCAACGCAGGTGGAGAAGGTAGTCAAGAAGGCTTATGGTATGCTTGCCTTCATCAGCTGGGGCATTGAGCTTAAAAATTGGCAAGTCACGTTGCAACTTTATAGGATCTTAGTTAGGCCGCACTTGAAATATAGGGCCTGATTTTACCATTTTGAGTCTAAGTGCCGAATCTGGGCGTCAAATAGATCCGAGCCTGGAATCCTCTTTCCTGCGCGCCCATACGTGTTTCGCCATCTCCAGTCCGATTCGCGCTGTGGGCGGGGCTTAGCGCTGCCGGAACGATCGGAATTCTGAACTGCGCATGCGCAGTTCGAAAAAAAATCTGAAGCAGCGCGCCCGGGCGGGGAGAAAAAAGCAGAGAGAGCGGCTCTCTGACCCAGATCATCTGGGGGGGGTGGGGAGGGGTGGAGGGGGGAGGGGGCGGGACCCAGATCACCCTCTGGGGAGGCGGGGGGGGGGGCGGTGGAAGGAGGAGAGGGGGTGTGATGGGTCCATCTGGCTCGCCAAGTCAGTTACAATACTGCGTTCAGCATCTACTGAACCATCTTGGATACAAAGGATAATGGCATTAGGGTTCTGCATGTAAGCCTTGCTTATGCTAAAAATTATATCCTTGGTGTCGGCAGCCATTCCCGATGTTACAGTACTGATAGCACCAGGAAGATCGACCAGTTCCATTCATTATCCTTTGTATCCAAGATGGTTCAGTAGATGCTGAACGCAGTATTGTAACTGACTTGGTGAGCCAGATGGACCCACAAGGCAGAAGGACCATCTTTGTGTTGACCAAAGTGGATATAGCTGAGGAACATACAGCTTATCTTGCTAACGGATGGATGGTGGAGGGAGACCAGCGATCAAGGTAGGTTGGGGCTGTGCTTTGCCTGTGGGGCCTGCATCCCAGGGGGGTCCGATCCCGGGGGGGGGGGGGGGGGGGTGGGGGGGAGCGGGAGGGGGTCTGCCGGGGTGGTTAGCCGGGGGGTCCACGAAGGATGGTCGAGGAGGATAGTGACTTCACAAGGGCAGAGAGGGCTTCGGAGGTTCCCCTGCAGAATAGAAATCCGCTTCGGACTTTTATTCTGCAGGTCGCTAAAAGCGCGGATTCGGAACAGGCCAGAAGACGGTAAAGTGGGATTTGGCGGTAGAGTTGGGCGCGCGGTTCATTAAGTCGATTTAAATGTATACTAATGCATTTAAATCATTGGGCCACCCAACGGGTGTCGGTAAAGCCGCGATCTGCTCGGAATCGGGTGCAGATCGCGGTATAGGCCCGACGCCCAACTTTACCGCGATTTTGCGTGTTTTGGTAAAATCGGGCCCATTGTGTTCAATTCTGGTCGCCACACTACCAGAAGGATATGGAGACTTTGGAGAGGGTACGGAAAAGATTTACCGGGATGTTGCCTGGCATGGAGGGCATTAGCTATGAGGAGAAGTTGGAGAAACTTGGTTTGTTCTCACTGGAATGACGGAGGTTAAGGGGCGACCTGATAGGAGTCTACAAGATTATGAGGGGCATGGACAGAGTGGATAGTCAGAAGCTTTTTCCTAGGGTGGAAGAGTCAATTACTAGGGGGCATAGGTTTAAGGTGTGAGGGGCAAGGTTTAAAGGAGATGTACGAGGCAAGTTTTTTACACAGAGGGTGGTGGGTGCCTGGAACTCGCTGCCGGGGGAGGTAGTGGAAGCAGATACGATAGTGACTTTTAAGGGGCGTCTGGACAAATACATGAATAGGATGGCAATAGAGGGATATAGTCCCCAGAAGGGTAGGATGTTTTAGTTAAGTCGGGCAGCATGGTCGGTGCAGGTTTGGAGGGCTGAAGGGCCTGTTCCTGTGCTGTTATTTTCTTTGTTCTTAGATGCTAGGAATCCTGTGGTGAGTAACTCACCGCCTGACTCCCCAAGCTTGTCCCCACAAAGCACAAGTCAGGAGTGTGATAGAATTCACTTGCCTGGATAAGTACAGTTTCAACAATACTCTAGAAACTTGACACCATCCAGGACAAAAGCAGCCTGCTTGATTGCTACCCCTTCCACGAACCTTCACTCCCTCCACTACCGATGAATAGTGGCAACAATGCAAGATGTACTGCAGGAACTCACCAAGGTTCCCTTGGCAGCACCTTCCAAACCCAGGACCATTACCATCTAGAAGGACAAGAGCAGCAGATACCTGGGAACACCACCACCTGGGAGGTTCCCCTTCAAGTCACTCACCATCCTGACTAGAAAATATATCACCGTTCCTTCACTGTTGTTGGGTTGAAATCCTGGAACTTCCTCCCTAACAGCACTGTGGGTGTACCTACACTTCAGGGACTGCAGCGGTTGAAGAAGGCAGCTCACCGCCATCTTCTAAAGGGCAACTAGGGATGGGCAATCAAGGAACCCATGCATCTAGGACATTCTCTCTTCCACCTTCCTTCATTGGGAAAAAGCTACAAAAGTCTGAGGACACGGACCAACCGACTCAAAAACAGCTTCTTCCCTGCTGCTGTCAGACTTTTGAATGGACCTATCTTGCATTAAGTTGATCTTTCTCTATACCCTACGTATGACGGTAACACTACATTCTGCACCCTCTCTTTTCCTTCCCTATGTACAGTATGCTTTGTCTGTATAACGCGCAAGAAACAATACTTTTCATAGAAATCATAGAAACCCTACAGTGCGGAAGGAGGCCATTCGGCCCATCGAGTCTGCACCGACCACAATCCCACCCAGGCCCTACCCCCACATATTTACTTGCTAATCCCTCTAACCTACACATCTCAGGACTCTAAGGGGCAATTTTTAACCTGGCCAATCAACCTAACCCGCACATCTTTGGACTGTGGGAGGAAACCGGAGCACCCGGAGGAAACCCACGCAGACACGAGGAGAATGTGCAAACTCCACACAGGCAGTGACCCGAGCCGGGAATCGAACCCGGGACCCTGGAGCTGTGAAGCAGCAGTGCTAACCACTGTGCAACCGTGCCGCCTGTATACTAATACATGTGACAATAATAAATCAAATCGATAAATGATGGCCTAGCCACATCTTAGAAATTAACAAAAAAAAATGTTGCCTTTTGAAACTAGAACCAGTGGAACAGTAAAAAATGGAAATAAGCACCAGAGCCTCAGGGCACCACCACAGAATGGTGAGTTCAGTCATGAATGACCAAGCTGGGTTTCTGACTGTAATCATCCATCCAGCCTCGTCACAACATTGGTGGTTGCCAACCTAAACACTCTCAGCTTGTAGAGGCTGTAGAATGCACAGTCACTTAGCAAGATAAGAGCTCATTAAATCTAGTATGTATAAAGCATGCTGTGCCTAACAGTGCAGCAGAAGGTGACTAATCAGATCACTGAGCATGCCAGCTTATTCCATCTGTTAAACAACATGGAATGCATAACAGGAAACACTGTTCCTTTTTTTTATTCATTCATGGGACATGGGTGTCGCTGGCTAGGCCAGCATTTATTGCCCATCCCTAGTTGCCCTTGAGAAGGTGGTGGTGAGCTGCCTTCTTGAAACGCTGCAGTCCACCTGCTGTGGGTTAACACACAATTTCTCAGAAGACAAAGGAAATTTGGCATGTCAGCTACGACTCTCACCAACCTTTACAGATGCACCATAGAAAGTAATCTTTCTGGTTGTATCACGGCTTGGCATGGCTCCTGCTCTGCCCAAGACTGCAAGGAACTACAAAAGGTCGTGAATGTAGCCCAATCCATCACGCAAACCAGCCTCCCATACATTGACTCTGCCTACACTTCCTGCTGCCTCGGCAAAGCAGCCAGCATAATTAAGGACGCCACGCACCCCAGACATTCTCTCTTCCACCTTCTTCCTTCGGGAAAAAGATACAAAACTCTGAGGTCGCGTTCCAACCGACTCAAGAACAACCTCTTCCTTGCTGCTGTCAGACTTTTGAATGGACTTACCTTGCATTAAGTTGATCTTTCTCTACACCCTAGCTATGACTGTAACACTACATTCTGCACTCTCTCGTTTCCTTCTCTATGAACGGTAAGTTTTGTCTGTATAGCGCACAAGAAACAATAGCGACAATAATAAATCAAATCAAAAAATCAAATCAAATCAAAATCAATGCCGTTAGGGAGGGAATTCCAGGATTTTGACCCAGTGACTGTGAAGGAACGGTGATTTATTTCCAAGTCAGGATGGGGAGTGGCTTGGAGGGGAATTTATAGGTGGTTGTGTACCCATGTATCTGCTGCCCTTGTCCTTTGAGGTGGAAAAGGTTGTGGGTTTGGAAGGTGCTGTCTAAGGATCTTTGGTGAATTGCTGCAGTGCATCTTGTAGACAGTACACACTGCTGCTACTGAGCGTCGGTGGTGGAGGGAGTGGATGTTTGTGGATGTGGTGCCAATCAAGCGGGCTGCTTTGTCCTGGATGGTGTCAAGCTTCTTGAGTGTTGATGGAGCTGCACCCCCTCCAAACAAGTGGACAGTATTCCATCACACTCCTGAGTTGCGCCTTGTAGATGGTGGACAGGCTTTGGGGAGTCAATTTACCTGCAATAGTCAGATGCAGACTCTTCATTAACAGACATGGTCATCTATTACGCAAATGAAGAAATCCACCAGCCAAGTCTTACATGTTAGATAGTAGGAAAAGCTCTCTCAACATTGCAAATCTAAGCACTCTCTTTGAACCCGCATTTTAACCATGTTAGTAAAATGCTTTAGCAAAGTCATTTATCCATCAAGCTAAATCAGTGCACAGAGATGTTTGATTCAACACACATTAATCCTAAGAAAAGGTGGATTTAACCCCAATTTCAAAAGTGAACTCTGCTCTACCAAGGAATCTTATATGTTCACTACTTTCACCTCAAGCTTTGCTTGTGACTTATTTTTTGCCCCTGTCCTCTAGTTCTGAGTCAAGTCTATCAGGAACCTCTGACCTCAGTGCCTGTCATGGACAGAATGTATGTTTTATATGGAAAGAGGGTGTGTCCTTTCTTTTCTGTGGAGTGTGTATTCCAATCAATTAATTCAGCAGCAAGCCTTTGTGAGTTTAAAATAACAAAGGTTATTTAGTGTCACATACTTGCCCTGAATTAATGCAACAGCACACATTTGGACCAGGGTTTTATAGCCCCTCCCACTGATGGAATATTATGGTTCCACTGAACTGAATAGAGATTTAAATGGGCTCACTGCATCCGCTGTTGACATGCCAACATTAGAATTTACCTGACCACAATATTAGAATCAAATTTCATCCTAAACCTGACCTTTCCTCCATTTCATTGTTATTTCTCGATGTTAAACTACATTTTTTTAGTGACTGCTCTGGGCTCGCAAAGTTGTTAGTGGAGGGAGCTTTCCTCTTTATCTAACCTGCGCTGTCCTTGCCCTCAGTATTTTATGCTGATGTGAACCCTTCACAATGCAAAAGCATTTAACTCCTCTCTAAAAAGAAAATCGCCATTATAATCTACAATTTTTTAAAAGAACGTGATATTTTGAATTTCTATATTTTTAAAAGCACAGAAGATCCATGGCACAGAAGGAGGCCATTATATCAATGGTGTTTGAAAAGTTTTTTAAAAAAACTCTTTCCTGGGATGTGGCTATCGCTGGCTAGGCCAACATTTGTTAACTATCCCTAACTGGTCTTGAACCGAGTGGTTTACTAGGCCAGTTAAAAGTCAACCACATTGCCAGACTGCAAGGACAGCAAGTTAATGTCATGTCAATTACATTATTGAGGTTAGAAGAAACAGGTGATGGGTATTAATTGTCTCTGAGCAGATACAGATAGTGACTCATGGCTGGGTGGCCTTGGAGAGGAATTACGTGGTATCCACCAATACATTTCATCACAGCCGGTGAATGTCGTGGGGCTGGTGTGCACCCTCACCCCCGGGGATGACACTTTGGTTCAGTTAGTTACGTTTCCTTTAACGTTTTGGTTTAGTTAGTTAGGTTTCTTTTGACATCTTTGGTTTAGTTAGTTAGGTTTCCTTTGACATTTTGTTCCAATTTTGTTTTAGTTACAGTGCCCCACCAGGGGCTGTCCCCCCATCTTTTTGTTTACTGGTTTTTGCTTTACTAGCAGAGTATAAATAGGAGGTAGCTGGGACACTGGGTTGTGTGGGAGGAGAGCTGAGAGATAAAACAAATCAATAAACTCTCTCAATAAAGAAGACACTCTCTTCCCTGGATCCTTTAACATGGCAGGTTTGCTTCCCCAGAAAACATTCATAAATGGTTCAATTCCAGATTTTATTCACTGAATTTAAATTCCACAAGCTGCTGTAGTCAGATTTGAATCTGTGTCCCCAGCCCATTAGCCTGGGCCTCAGGATTACTAGTCCAGTGACATTACCAAAATGCACCATGTCCCCAATAAGGCTAATCCCACTTTCCAACACTTGGCTCAAACACTTGTAGGCTATGGCACTTCAAGCACAGGTGCAATTTTGACCAGTGGAAGTTGACAAATTTCCAAAATGTTGGTGATTTAAGGAATGTAAAATTTGAGTGGTTAAGCATTAAGTAACAAGTATATTAGTCATCTTAAAATTTACTCTCATTTCAAAAACTACACAAAAAACTTTTTGCGGCGTGAACATGTAAAATGCTGTGTCAACAATTCTTTTAGTAAAAATAGCAGGTTGATCTCTGGGTCATGAAATGACATGAGCACAGAGCTTACCGGCCGTTCATGCTCTGCTACCACTGTACTGAGGACAGAGAATTTGGCACTCAGCCAAATCTCCGTTCACTGCAGCGGGACCAGAAAATCCCGCTGGCGTGAGTGGCGCAAAAAATTCAATCCACTGTGTGGAGTGTAATGATTCATAGAAATACGGAAGCCTAGAAACGAGGAGGAGTAGGCCACGGTGGTTAGCAGTGCTGCCTCACAGCGCCAGGGACCCAGGTTCAATTCCCGGCTTGGGTCACTATGCAGTGTTTGCACATTCTTCCTGTGTCTGCGTGGGTTTCCTCCGGGTGCTCCGGTTTCCTCCCACAGTCTGAAAGACGTGCTGGTTAGGTGCTTGGCCATGCTAAATTCTCCCTCAGTGTACCCGAACAGGCGCCAGAGTGTGGCGACTACGGGATTGTCACAGTCACTTCATTGCAGTGTTAATGTAAGCCTACTTGTGACACTAATAAATAAACTTTAATTTTGCCCTTCTAGCCTGCTCTACCATTCAATATGATCATGGCTGATCCTCAGTCTCATTGCCATATTCATTCTTTCTCTCCATACCCCTTGATGCCATTAAAATCTGAGATGATAGTATGCCTCTAAGAAATATATTTTTATAATGTCTCTTGTAAGGAATGTATTTAAAATTCAGCCTGGTTTTACATGGTGCCAATCTGTCTGGGAAAGCAGGCGGTTCACATGCTGAGAATGCAGGATAATGACTGATTTTAGCTAATGGTGTGTTTGTTGAAACAGGGTTAATGTATTTTATGTTTATTTGGTTTCTCTGCTGGGGTTTCAGAGTAGGGTTCTGATTAGGTTGATTGACAGAGTCATGTGCTTAAGGGGAGGAGCTACGTTTAGAGGGAAAAGCAGGCTGTTACTGCCGGGTTCTGAAAGAAGCAAGAGCTATCTCTCTTTTTGGGACCTGCTAGGAAAAATAGATCTCTTTCTCTGTCTCTCTCTTCAGAGGTGTTCTGGAGGCTTGAGGACTTGGACTGCCCAAGCACGTAAGCCTGTGTGTTGCAAACTGATTTTGAAGAGGAGTTTAAGTCTGTAAGAGGAATATTACTTGAATTGGAACTCATAAAAGTTTATTTATTAGCGCCACAAGTAAGCTGACATTAACATTGCAATGAAGTACTGTGAAAATCCCCTAGTTGCCACACTTCAGTGCCTGTTCAGATACACTGAGGGAGAATTTAGCATAGCCAATGCACCTAACCAGCACGTCTTTTAGACTGTGGGAGGAAACCGGAGTACCCAGAGGAAACCCACGCAGACACGGGGAGAACATGCAGATTCAGCACCGACAGTGACCCAAGTCGGGAATCGAACCCGGGTCCATGGTGCTGTAAGGCAGCAGTGCTAACCGCTGTGCCACCATGCCGCACACACAGGGATAAGTTAGCAGTTAAGAATTGTATCTTGTCATGTTTAAATATTTCAAATTGTAAAAGTTAAGCTAATTAATTTGTTATAGCTAAACTGTATTGTTAAAATAAAGTTTGCTTTGATAAAAACTTCCTAGTGTGTCACCTTATCCTCACACTAATATCAAAATAGAAAAACGGTTGGGGTCTAATCAGGCTTCATAACATACTTTGGGGTTTCTGATCCGTACCTTGACAAATCTAAAAAATTACCTTTCCCTTTTTTGATTACATTCAGTAACTTGGCCTACACAGCCCTCCTGTGGTAGACAATTCCACAGGTTTACTACCCTTTGAGTAAAGAGATTTACCTCTTCTCAGTCCTAAATGGCCCACCCATATCCTGAGACAGTGTCCCCTGCTTCTAGATTCCCCAAACTGGAAAGACATCCCCTTGCATATCAAGTCTGTCCAGTCCTGTTAGAATTTTATACGTTTCAGATCTCCTCTCATCCTTCTAAACTCTAGTGAATACAGGCCCAGTCGAACCAATCTCTCCTCATAGGGCAGTCCCGCCAACCCTGTATCAGTCTAGTCAACCTAGACAACTGGCGAATGTTGTTCCTCTGTTTAAGAAAGGGAATAGAAATGATCCTGGTAATTATAGACTGGTTAGTCTTACTTCGGTGGTTGGTAAATTGATGGAAAGGTCCTTAGGGATGGGATTTACGACCATTTAGAAAGATGCGGATTAATCCGGGATAGTCAGCACGGATTCGTGAAGGGCAAGTCGTGCCTCACAAATTTGATTGAATTTTTTGAGGAGGTAACTAAGTGTGTTGATGAAGGTAGGGCAGTTGATGTCATATACATGGATTTTAGTAAGGCGTTTGATAAGGTCCCCCATGGTCGGCTTATGATGAAAGTGAGGAAGTGTGGGATAGAGGGAAAGTTGGCCGATTGGATAGGTAACTGGCTGTCTGATCGAAGACAGAGGGTGGTGGTGGATGGAAAATTTTCGGATTGGAGGCAGGTTGCTAGCGGAGTGCCACAGGGATCAGTGCTTGGTCCTCTGCTCTTTGTGATTTTTATTAATGACTTAGAGGAGGGGGCTGAAGGGTGGATCAGTACATTTGCTGATGACACCAAGATTGGTGGAGTAGTGGATGAGGTGGAGGGCTGTTGTAGGCTGCAAAGAGACATAGATAGGGTGCAAAGCTGGGCTGAAAAATGGCAAATGGAGTTTAACCCTGATAAATGTGAGGTGATTCATTTTAGTAGGACTAATTTAAATGTGGATTACAGGGTCAAAGGTAGGGTTCTGAAGACTGTGGAGGAACAGAGAGATCTTGGGGTCCATATCCACAGATCTCTAAAGGTTGCCACTCAAGTGGATAGAGCTGTGAAGAAGGCCTATAGTGTGTTAGCTTTTATTAACAGGGGGTTGGAGTTTAAGAGCCGTGGGGTTATGCTGCAACTGTACAGGACCTTGGTGAGACCACATTTGGAATATTGTGTGCAGTTCTGGTCACCTCACTATAAGAAGGATGTGGAAGCGCTGGAAAGAGTGCAGAGGAGATTTACCAGGATGCTGCCTGGTTTGGAGGGTAGGTCTTATGAGGAAAGGTTGAGGGAGCTAGGGCTGTTCTCTCTGGAGCGGAAGAGGCTGAGGGGAGACTTAATAGAGGTTTATAAAATGATGAAGGGGATAGATAGAGTGAACGTTCAAAGACTATTTCCTCGGGTGGATGGAGCTATTACAAGGGGACATAACTATAGGGTTCATGGTGGGAGATATAGGAAGGTAGTAGGTTCTTTATGCAGAGAGTGGTTGGGGTGTGGAATGGACTGCCCGCAGTGATAGTGGAATCAGACACTTTAGGAACATTTAAGCGGTTATTGGATAGGCACATGGAGCACACCAGGATGATAGAGAGTGGGATAGCTTGATCTTGGTTTCAGATAAAGCTCGGCACAACATCGTGGGCCGAAGGGCCTGTTCTGTGCTGTACTGTTCTATGTTCTATGTTCTAACCTCTGTCGCACTCCCTCTGTGGCAACTTTATCCTTTCTTAGGTAGGGAGACCAAAGCTGCAAGCACTACTCTGGATGTTGTCTCACCAAAGCTCTACATAACTGCAGTAAAACATCCTGCATGTCTGAACTCAAATCGTCTCGCAACGAAGGCCAAGTTTTCCTGTTAGAATCATGGAAATCTCATCTCAAAGAAGGCAAGAGATTATGGATGTGGCGTACGCAGAATCCTTACAGGTTAGATTTTGCTAGGGTCTTGGAGGGATAAGGTGAAATTACACAAATAGCTTTTCTTTGTTCTGTGCTTTTCTTTTCTGAATCATAGAATGATTACAGTACAAAAAGAGGCCATTTGGCCCACCAGGTAAGTGCCAGCTCTCTGCAAGCATTACCCAACCAGTCCCACTCAGTTACCATGGCCCTGTCAATGTTTCTCTTCAGGTAATTATCCAATTCTGTTTCTGAAGCCAAGACTCACTCGGTCTCCATCATACCCTCAGGGAATGCATTTCAGATCCTAATCATGTGCTGCAAGAAATGGCGTTTCCTCATGTCGATTTGATTTTTTTGCCATTCACCTCAAATTGGTGTCCCCTGGTTCACAACTCTTTCTACAATGAGACCAGTTGCTCCCTACCTACTTATCCAGACCCCTCACAATTTTGAACATGACTAATCTTATATTCCCAATGTATGTGTGCAAAACGCCTTTCGTATGAAGTCTTGATGGAGGCATTCAAGATCCTGAGGAATATTAACAGGATAGATAGTGAGAAACTGTCCCCACACAAGAGAGAATCAAGAACTGGAAGGTACAGATTCCAAATAATGGGCAAAAAAAGGAAAAGTGATGTGAGGAAAGTTTGTTTCACACAGAGCGTGGTTGGAGTCTGGGACACAGTTCCTGAAGGGCTGGTGGGGACAGATTCAATTGAGGTTTGCTATCTGAAAAGAAAGAATATTCAAGACTACAGGGATAAGGCAGGGGAGTGAGACTAGGTAAAATGCTCTTTCAGAGAACCAGTACAGACTCAGTGGGCCAAATGGCCTCCTTCTGCACTGTAAACATTCTGTGCTCACAACCCTTTATTTCTGTATACAATCATCATTTTGATCTGGTTTGGAAAAAAATAATCAAATGATGATGGTGGAATCCAATGTTTTTACCTCTTGTCACCAGGAAGTCCAAAGATGTGTAGGTTAGGTGGATTGGTCATGGTAAATGCACAGGGTTACAGGGACAGGGTGGAGGGGAGGGCCTAGGTGGAAGGCCTTTCAGAGAGTCAATGCAGACTCGATGGGTCAGATGGCATCTTTCTGCACTGTAGGGATTTTATGGTTCTATAGAATCTAACCAGCTGCCTATCTCCCTTTAGGCTATTTCAGAACAGTTGAAACACAGCTAGTGAATGATCAACCAGGGTGCAGCAAATAAAATTTAAAATCAAGCTCCTTGAAGACAAGCAAAATCAAACAAACATTCTCCTGCTCTTCACCGACATAGTGAGTGTAGAATTACAAATAACTTTAGATTTAATGTGGGTCACGCTGGCATTGACCAGGGTGAGAAGAGCACGATGATAAAATGATCAGGCAGAAGGAGTGTGAGAAAAATTGTTAACTGATGTCAAAGCAAAACTTGTGGGCGGGGCATGTCAAGAAGGTTACTGTGACCATTTAATTTAATCTGAACTAGCTTAAATAGTTAAATTGAAACAACTAGAAGGAAAATCTAGATTGATTAAAAACACAACTTTTAATTCATTAAATAATGTTATATAGGGATAACTCCTCTTGGAACAGCAACATGTGGGGTTTGCAGAGAGCATCGCGATCCCAGAGTGTCCTTTCTCCTGTAATTATTTACATTTCAACACAGAATTGCTGAACTGGAGTCCAAAATGGAAACACTGCTGGGCATCAGCGAAGCAGGGCTACCTGGGCACTTTGATCCATTTGGCAGTCACACCCCTTAAATTTGGTTTGGTGGTCAGGGGTTGGGGAATCCCAGGCGCAGTGCTGGAGGAGCCTGAATTTTTGTCCTTATCTAGTGGGTAAGAGGCTCTTCCTGCCTGTGTGGATGAGAGCAAAGTATGCAGGGTGGGGAAGTGGAGGGGGGGGTTGCTGAAACGGGGGCGGCAAACTGACCATAGGACCGCACTACAGGAGGAGAACTTCCAGGTAGTAGTATTGCCAGGTGGAACAGCACCACCTGGAAGTTCCCCTCCAAGCCATTCACCATTTTGACTTGGAAATATATCACCATTCCTTCACTGTCATTGGAACTCCCTCTCTAACAGCACAGAGCATGTCTACACCTCAGGGACTGCAACAGTTCAAGAAGGCAACTCACCACCACCTTCTCAAGGGCAACTAGGGATGGGCAATAAATGCTGGTCCAGCCAGCGATGCCCACATCCCATAAATGAATTTTAAAAAGAATCAAGTTAGGGAGTGAAAAGAAATGTTGGAATAATAGGGACAGTATAGTCAGGGGGATAGATACTATTCGCTGCAGCCAAGTTCAACGCCAGAGTTTTACTGCCCCACCCACCACAGGAATTGGAGCTGGCAAGGGGCGGACAATGGAAAGGTCCGTTGACCTCGGATGGGATTTTAGTGTTTCGGGACAAGTGAGTCCATAAAAAGTCCATTAAGCGGTTATTGGATAGGCACATGGAGCACACCAGGATGATAGGGAGTGGGATAGCTTGATCTTGGTTTCAGATAAAGCTCGGCACAACATCATGGGCCGAAGGACCTGTTCTGTGCTGTACTGTTCTATGTTCTATAAAATCCCGCCCCAAGTGTTCCAAGAGGTTGTGTTGCCTGACCAGTGCCAGAAGTAATAGGGACAAATAGATAAGGTCAAAAGCGTGGCTGAAAGAGTGGCGTAGGAGATAAAGGTTTTGATTCCTGGGCCACTGGCATCAATAATGTGGAAAGAGGGAGTTGCTCAACTGGAATGGACTCCAATTAAACTCAGCTGGAACCACTGTCCTGACAAGTGAATTAAAGATAGCTTTGGGTTAAAAGAGTTTATAACGTGGCTATTAGAAGAAAAGAGCAGGGAGCCTGAGAACTGGAAACATTTTAGAATTCAGCAAAGGAAAATCGGGGAACTGATAGAGTGAAAAAGTAGAACGAGAGTGAACTAGCAAGGGACATGAAAATAGATTGGAAAAGTTTCTACAGGTATGTGAAAAGGAAGAGATTATTGAAAGTAAAATATGGGGGGTTTCTTACAGACGGAGACAAGTGAAATTATATTGGGGAATAAATAAGGAAATGGCAGACATGTTAAAGAAACACTCACCTCCACAGCTCTTTGAGGAAGAGAATTCCAAAGATTTAAAACCCTGTGACTGAAGGGATTCCTCCTCGCCTCTGTCCCAAACAGCCTGCCCCTTGTTCCAAGACCGTGGCTGGAATTCTCCCATGCCGCCCACCACTGGAATTTTACTGTGCGGGTTGCGAACAATGTGAAACCCCATTGACAGTCGGGCGGGAATTTCCGTTTTCCCAGTGTATGCGTGGGTTTCCTCCGGGTGCTCCAGTTTCCTCCCACAGTCCAAAGATGTGCTGGTTAGGTGGATTGCCCATGCTAAATTGCCCCTTAGTGTCCCATGCTGTGTAGGTTAGACGGATTAGCTATGGAAGATGTATGGGGTGCTAGGGGAGAGGGTCTGGGCAAGATACTCTGTCAGAGAGTTGACGCAGACTCGATGGGTTGAATAGCCTCTTCTGCACTGTGGGGATTCTGTGAAAACTGAGAGTAGGAATAACCAGGTTATTTTCTCTTTAGCAGGCTCTAACTAATGTGGTATCTCAGTCACAGCTAATCCATCCATTATTTTTTGATATACAGGCAAACAACCAAGGGCACAACATTACATCTGCCCACCAGCAGTGGCAGATGATGTGACATGTGGATGTTCAGCATTATTCTTTAATTTTAATCGGCTGGTCAGATATATATGGAAATTCTTCAAAAAGGACTTTGAGTGAGCAAAAGCTCTGACCTTAAAATGGCTGCTAATTTACATTTGTGAAAGCTACACTCCCCAACAAGGGACCGTCAAGTCTGTGGAACCTTCAGACAGGCAATGGCATTCCACTTGGAAGTGTAAAACCCTCCTGTTCTACATTATCAAAAGGAAAATAGTCTATTCAATGAGTTAATAGCCGGGACCTTAATATTCAATCACCTCTGGCTATCTCGATGGTTAAAAGGAGACAAGGAATTAATAATCTGATCTGTTGGAGGCCAATATTAATCTGTAGAGATTCTAATAGCAGATGAGAGATAAATCAAATGCCAGAAGGGACAATGGCTGAAAGCAAGTCACATGACAGCAGCCACCTTTACTACCAAGTGGAGAAAAAGGCCGCAAGAGCCGCTAAAATGAGAGAGTCTGAAGAGCAAATGGACAAGTAACACACCTTCCCTCTCCCTGCTGTAATAAAAACAGAAAATGCTGGAAAATCTCAGCAGGTCTGACAGCATCTGTGGAGAGATATTAGAGCCAGCATTTCGAGTCTGGACAACCCTATGACAGAGCTGAGTCATTCAAACTCGAAACGTTGGCTCTCTTCTCTCTCCACAGATGCTGTCAGACCTGCTGAGATTTTCCAGCACTTTCTGTTTTTGTTTCAGATCCCAGCATTTTGCTTTTACCTCTCCCTGCTGTCTCAGGTTCGGAGCCCCATCTCTGTTAAATTTTAGAATATCTCACAGAGAGAAAATTTCAATCAAAAGGAACACTGTGCTTATATCACACTGGGGTCAACAATCAAGAAAGTTCTGGTGGACACTTCAAAGTTCCAAAAAGGCATTTCCAGAGAAAAAAAACTAGGACCACCATTAAAAAAAACTGCGTCCGCCACGGACAAGGACTCACAAAGAGTGAACTCTCTATTTTGTGGGCCTCTTATCATTGAACCTTAACTTGGCCAAAGGTTTCTATCTTGGAACCATAAAACCAGAGAAAGGTTGCCATGTACAAAGAGGCCATCCAGCCCATTGTGTCCTCGCCAGCCAAAATAAAGAAAAAATAAACTAGCCACTCATTTTAATCCCATTTTCCAGCACCTGGTCTGTAGCCTCGCAGCTTATAGCATTTCAGATACAGATTCAGCTACCTTTTAAATGAGTTGTACACCTCAATTAGGTCTTCTGCTCTGTGACTTATAACTGTGTGTGTGTGTGCTGTGAAAGTTGGGACATGTCCTTATCTTTTTAAAATATCATAGAATCTCTACAGTGCAGAAGAAGCCATCTCTCTCTGACAGAGTGTCTTACCCAGGCCCTCTCCCCTGCCAGATCCCCATAATCCCACACATTTACCATGGCAAATCCACCTAACCTGCACACCTTTGGACACTAAGGGGGAATTTACCATGGCCAATCCACCTAACCTGCACACCTTTGGACTATGGGAGGAAAATGGAGCACCCGGACTGAACCCACGCAGACATGGGGAAAGCATGCAAACTCCACACAATCACCCAAGGCCAGAATTGAACCTGGGACCGTGGCACTGTGAGGCAGCAGTGCTGCCCTTATATCTTGTGTCATAGTATCTTTACTTGGGAGTGATTTTAGCACCATAAAAACTGACCCCTATTGTGTTTAAACTCAAGAAGGCATGTCAGGCTGATTTCTTAATTGTAACCAGCACATAAACATTTAAGTCCAGTCCAGTTCACACTGAAATTATATCTTTATCCTGATAAATTTCTAACTGGTGGAGTGGTAAGCCAGAGTAAGTCCCGGCACCCTGCTTCACTCGGTTGTAACAGCGGTAACTAAATTGCAGTAAAATTAAACTCCATGCCTGTACTGGAGACTGTCAGAAACCTCAAAAGCTGAAAGAAGCAACAGAACCCACCCTGTGGTGCGGTCGATGGTTAGTATTACAGCTTTAGCTCTTTGCCAGATGCAGGATGTGAGTGGATTGTTGTATGATTTGGTGAGCTGCTGAGGTTACCTGAGCCCCCATGAAAGGGGAAACGTGGTAACAAACATCCTATATATCCAAGATGATTTGTTCCTCAAAAACAGAGTTAATGGAAGCTTTTACCCGGTTGCAGGAATAAAGGCAATTTTAAACAGCTCCTCCTGATAAAATGAGGTCCCATCACAAGAACACAACACAAGAACACAACTCCACTAGTTACATCTTTCCACTCTGAAAAGGACCTATTTATTCCAACTCTTAGTTTTCTATGTGACAGCCAGTTGTCAATCCATGCTAACAGACTTCCTCCAATTCCATGGGCTTTTACTTCATGCACCAGCATCTAATGGGGCACCTTGTGCTTAGCTAAAGACTGTTACATTTGGACCTGAAAAATGCTACTCTACCTCAAATTACCTCAGAAAAGCCAGAGCATCTTAAACATTTGAGCATCAGGTTAAACAAGCCATTTGGCGATGAAAGGTTCTTGTCAAATGTCGGTTTCTCTCCCCACAGATGTTGTTCGATCTGCCGAGCATTTCCTGCAACCTTTGTGTTTCCACCCAGTTTTATACCGCTGACGGGCCAGCACCAGAAACCAACACAGCTGAGTTAACCCAGGGAAAGGAAGGCATTTCAACAAACTCAAAACTACATTTCTCACTTCACCAGGAGACAGTCAGCAAGAGAAAGCAATACAGCCAGCCAGCATGAGGCTCAAGCATAAATCCCACATGCTGGCCTCAATATGACATTCATTGCAAATAAACCAGCACAACAATGCTTACGGAACCCGGAAGGGGACACAATAGACTCTGTGCACTGGATCAGATTGGAGAATAGCAGCTGAGGTTGAATCAGTTGTGTGTGGTAGAAAGATATTGCTTCTCAGCCTTCTGGCTAGGATCAAGAATAATGCCTGCTCCTGTCAACTTGGACCTAGTACGTCTTTATTTTGTGGGGAATATCATTTGGATTCAATTTGACTTAGATTATGGAGCAAGGAGTCAGATGGATTATGGGCTTGCCCCTTCCACATCAGCTATGTAACTCTGAGATATAAAACATTTTTTAGAAACGGAAAGGCTTTATAGACCCAGTCAATGTCAGTCTGGGGAGCAGCAGAGACCAACACAACCATTGGAACTAACTCAATGTCCCCATTGCTGGAGCAGACTGTGGACCAGCAGCTGAACCAGGGCAGGGAGGAAACCCTCAATACACTGGCTCAGACAGGAGAGGATAGACAACCCCCACAGAGAGCCCCCACCCCTGGGGGGTGACGGGGGGGGGGGGGGGGGGGGGGACACACAGAGAGTCCTCACCCCCGGGGGGACACAGAGTCTTCACCCCTGGGGACACACAGAGAGTCTTCACCCCTGCAGGGGACACAGAGAACCTCCACCCCCAGGAGGGGACACAAAGAGCCACCACTCCAGGGGGACACAAAGAGTCCCCACCCCAGGGGAGACACAGAGCGCCCCCAACCCCAGGGGGACACAGAGAGCTCCCCCAGGGTGGACACAGAGAGCTCCCACCCCCAAGGGAGACATAGAGAGCTCCCATCCCCCGGGGGACACAGAGAGCTCCCACAGGGTGGACACAGAGAGCCACCCACCCCCGGGGGAGACATAGAGAGCCCCCATCAATTGTAAAGTCAAGCTGCATACCTGTACTGGAGACTGTCAGAAACCTCAAAAGCTGAAAGAAGCAACAGAACCCACCCTGTGGTGCGGTCGAGGGTTAGTATTACAGCTTTAGTTCTTTGCCAGATGCAATGTAAAACAGGATGAGAATGGATTGTTGTATGATTTGGTGAGCTGCTGAGGTTAACTGAGCCCACATGAAAGGGGAAATGTGGTAACAAACATCCTATATATCCAAGATGATTTGTTCCTCAAAAACGGAGTTAATGGAAGATTTTACCCGGTTGCAATTTTAAACAGCTCCTCCTGATAAAATGAGGTCCCATCACAAGAACACAACACAAGAACACAAGAAATAGAAGCAGGAGTAGCCACCAGGCCCTGCTATTCTATACGATCATGGCTGATCTATGCCGGCCTCAGCTCCTTTTCTGTGTCATTTCCCCATAGCCCCTCTATTCCTCAATCTATCAAATATTTATCCACCTCCACTTTGAATACTTCTAATGATCCAGCCTCCATCACCCTTCGGGACAGAGAATTCCAGAGATTCACCACCCTTTGCGAGAAGACATTTCTACGCACCTCACTTTTTAGGTAAGGGGACCAAAACTGTACACAGTGTTCCAGGTGAGGTCTCACCAATACCGTGTACGATTGCAACAAAACCTCCCTATTTTTAAACTCCAACCCCTCTGCAATAAAGGCCAAAATGTCATTGGTCTTCTTAACTACTTGTTGGACCAGTTTTCAATCCATGCTAACACACTTCCTCCACTTCCACGGGCTTTTACTTTATGCACCAGCTTCTAATGCGGCACCTTGTCAAATGCCTTTTGGAAATCTAAATACACTACATTTACAGATTCCCCTCTATCTCTCTCCCTGATACATCTTCAAAGAATTTGAGCAAATTTGTCAAGCATGATTTACTTTTCATAAAACCATGTTGACTAGGTTTGATTATACTCAGCTTTCCTAAATGATTAGCTACTTCTTCTTTGATTATGGACTCTAGCGTCTTGCCAATAATAGATGTTAAACTAACTGGTCTATAGTTCCCTGCCATCTGCTTTTCACCCTTTTTGAACAAGGGAGTCACATTGGCTGTTTTCCAACCATCTGGTACCCTCTTGGAATCTGCTGAGTCATGAAAAGTTTCAAACAATGGGTCCACTATCTCTGCAGCCACTTTCATTAAAACCCTAGCGTGCAGTTCATCTGATCCTGGCTCCTTGGCTGCCTTTAGCCCCTTGAGTTTCTCTAATACTCTATCCCTTGTGATTGGGATTTTTGTAAGTTCTGCCATATTATTTGAAATCAGCCCATTTGATATCTTAGGGATATTTGCAATGCAGCTAATTGATCTATGTCAGATTATTAAAGGCTCCTACAGCACCATCTCCGTTAATAACAGTTACTCAAAGCCATATTTCAGACAGGGAAAACAAACCCATCAATGATTCTCTCTTCCTCAACTCCAAAGTAAGTGAGACAGGAAAATCCTAAAAGGTAACCTTATCCATCTGCTTTCTAAATAAATAAAGCATTCAGTGTGGTGCCAAAAGCAAAGACCAGGAATGTCATACACTCCATTCCCACTCTATTTGGTGGTGCTATCGAGCTATTCTTGGTGATGGACACTGGAGTTCTCCATCCAGAATACATTCTGCAGCCTTGTCACCCTCAGTGCTTCCTCCAAATGGTATTCAACACGGAGGGATACTGATCCATCAGCTGAGAGGGGATGGTGCGTGGTAATCAGCAGGGGGTTTCTTTGGCCTGATGCCATGAAACTTCAGAGTTGATGTTGAGACCTCTTGAGGGCAACTCCCTCTTGACTGTATAGCTCTCTGCCAACACCTGTGATGAGCCTGCCTTGTTGGTGAGATAAGACATACATACCTAGGGGTGGGGATGGTGGTATCTGAGACATTGTCTGTAAGGTACGATTCCGTGACGATGCCCATCTGGGGCTGCTTCTTGATTACTTTGTGGGACAGCTCTCCCAATTTTTGCACAAGCCCCCAGATGTTGGTAAGTGGTAAAGGTTACTGAGTTGGATGATCAGCCATGATCACAATAAATGTCAGAGCAGGTTCCAAGGGCTGAATGGCCTACTCCTGCTCATTTTTTCTATGTTTAGTTCGGAGGATGTTGCAGGACTGACAGGGTTGGGTTTGCCGTTGTTGCTTCTGCTGTCAAGATTAATGCTGCGTAACCCATTTGGTTTCATTCCTTATTGTAGGCTTTGTAGCGGTTTGGTACAACTAAGCAACCTGCTAGGCTGAGGGCAGTTAAGAGTTGACCACATTGCTGTGGATCTGGAGTCCCTTGTAGGCCAGACCAGGTAAGGATGGCAGATTTCCTAAAAGGAATTAGTGAACCGGATGTTTTTTTGCGATTGTTGACAATGGTTTCACGGAAATTATTACCAAGTCTAGCATTTTAATTCCAGATTTATTAACCAAATTTAACTTACACCAGCTGTCATGGTGGGATCTGAACCCATGTACAATTGACCTCAATACCTCTGTGTTCCAAGAAAAAGGAACATGGTAATTATCCTGATTTCTATGCAATGCTCAACATTCAACATGGGTGGCACGGTGGCACAGTGGTTAGCACTGCTGCCTCACAGCACCAGGGACCCAGGTTCAATTCCGCTCTCAGGTAACTGTCAGTGTGGAATCATAGAGTCATAGAATCCCTACAGGATGGAGGAGGGCATTTGGCCCATCAGGCCTGCACTGACAACAGCCCTATCCCCACATATTTACTCTGCTAATCGCCCCAACACTAATGGGCAATTTAGCATGGCCAATCAAGCTAGCCAGCACGTCTTTGGACTCTGGGAGGAAACCAGAGCACCCGGAGGAAACCCACGCAGACACGTAAAGAATGTGCAGACTGCACAGGCAGTCACCTGGGGCCGGAGTTGAACCTGGGTCCCTGCCACTGTGAGGCAGTAGTGCTAACCAGAGTTTATAAATTCTGCCTGTGCCTGCTCCGGTTTCCTCCCACATTCCAAAGATGTGCGGGTTAGGTTGATTGGTCATGCTAAATTGCCCCTTAGTTTCCAGGAGACTAGCAAGGTAAATACATGGGGTTACGGGAAAGGGCCTGGGTGGGATTGGGGGTCGAATGGCCTCCTTCTGTACCTTAGGTATTCTATGAACACATGTCTTCCAGTATTGAAAATGTAAATGACTATTAACCCTTACATGGAAATATTATGTTAATTGCACTGTGCGTTTTCATTTCAAACATTAGTTTGGGCAAGTCTGGACATGTTCTAACTGCAAAGAAATACAGTAAATGTAAAAGCTACACGGCAGGAAACAAACTGACAATTCTCTTACCAAATTTCACAGCTGTTGGGCTATTTAAAAAAAATGCAAAGTTGTGGTGATCAGACTTTGAAACATATCACAACGAAAAGATGTGTGCAGTACACTGCAGGCTGAATGAAGACACTTTCCCTACCTGTAGCTTACAACTTGTGCCTTTCAGAGACTAACCCACAACCCAGACATTTGCGATACTTCATAAAAGATACTGAGAGGGAGAGTTACTATTTGTTAGTCCAACTTACCAGACGGGAAAGCAACAAGATAGGATGCAAGACTGGTTTTACACACCACCCACTATTACTCTTCACTATTAGTTGAGTGTAAATCAGATGTCATAAAGATATCAATGTTACTCCCAATCATTTCGGTTTGCTGATGGGCAGGTTAGGTTGAAAGCTTACCTCAGTTCCTTACAGACGCTCCTGCCAGTCCAAATCATTTCTCCTTATTTACTTCATACTTTTGAACACTTGTGTTAAATCTCGTCTTAACCTGCTTTGCTCTCCAGGAGAACAATCCCACTTTCTCCAATCTCTCTACACAACTAAGTCCTTGATGCATTGGCATCATTCCAGTAAGTCTTCTTTGCATTTGCTCCAAGACCTTGGCATCCATTCTAATACGTGGTGCCCTAAATTCAACACAAAACTAACAGTCAAGACTCCATAGAATCCCTACAGTGCAGAAGGAGGGCATTTGGCCCATCGAGCCTGCACTGACAACAATCCCACCCAGGCCCTATTCCCGGAACCCCACACATTTATCCTGCTAATCCCCCTGACACTCGGGTTAATTTACCATGGCCAGTCAACCTAACCCGCACATCTTTGGAGTGTGGGAGGAAACCGGAGCACCCGGAGGAAGCCCATGCAGACATGGGGAGAACGTGCAAGCTCCACACAGACAGTGACCCGAGGCCGGAATCGAACCCGGGTCCCTAGCACTGTGAGGTAGCAGTGCCAACCACTGCGCATCCGTGCCGCCCAGTCATTTATACAGATTTCACTGAGCTGCAAGGTAGGCCGAGATAAACATAGAAAAGAAAAGCAGGAGTAGGCCATTCGGCCCTTCGAGTCTGCTCCACCATTCATTATGATCATGGCTGATCATCAAATTCAATATCTTGATCCCGCCTTCCCTCCATATCCCTTGATCCCTTTAGCCCCAAGAGCTATATCTAATTTCTGCTTGAAATCACATAATGTTTTGGCCTCAACTACTTTCTGTAGCAGTGAATTCCATGGATTCAACATTCTCTAGGTGAAGAAATTTCTCCTCACCTCAGTTCTAAAAGGTTTACCCCTTATCCTCAAACTATAAACCCCTAGTTCTGAACTCCCCCACCAGCAGGAACATTCTTTCTGAATCTACTCTGTATAACCCTGTTAGAATTTTAGAAGTTTCCATGAGATCCCCTCTCGCTCTTCTAAACTTCAATGAATACAATCCTAACCGGCTTAGTCTCTCCTCATATGACAGACCTGCCATCCCAGGAATCAGCCTGGTAAACCTTCACTACATTCCCTCTATAGCAAGGACATCCTCTCTCAGATAAGGACACCAAAACTGCGCACAATACTGCCTCACCAAGGTGAGGTGTGGCCTCACCAACACCCTGGAAAATTGCAGCAAAAAGTTCAAATTACTCCTTGAAGGTGAGCCTCAGGAAATGTGGCATGTCCACCTAGGACTGGAGAAACATGGACAAGGAAGAGAGCGATCTCATGTGATGATGTTGTTTTTTCATTTGAACAAAGAATACAGGCAACTAAGGACAAAAGGCAAGCTGGAAAAACTGAGCAGTCAACAAAATCAGCTCATTCATCCTTGCCTGCATCGTGGAAAGCTATGCTGGTCTGCAGTCTGACGCCAGCATGTTAGAATGCACACCAGATGACCGTCCGCATGACACACTGGAATATGTACTCATTGTCTGACATATATGTCCTATGGGCAGCATGGTGGCACAGAGGTTAGCACTGCTGCCTCACAGCGCCAGGGACCCGGGTTCAATTTCGGCCTTGGGTCACTGTCTTTGTGGAGTTTGCACATTCTCCCCGTGTCTGCGTGGGTTTCCTCCGGGTGCTCCGGTTTCCTCCCACAGTCCAAAGATGTGTGGGTTAGGTGGATTGGCCATGCTAAATTGCCCCTTAGTGTCAGGAGGACTAGTTATGGTAAATGCATAGCGTTATGGGGATAGGGCCTGGGTGGGATGTGGTTGGTGCAGACTCGATAGGCCGAATGGCCTCCTTTTCCACTGTAGGATTCTAAGACTTGGCCAGTACTGTCAGTAGTGGTACATTGAGCCACTTTTGGTAATGGATATTGAATTCTCCCATCAACCAGAGTACATACTCTGTCCTTGCTATCTTCACTGCTTCTTCCAAGTGACATGGAAAAGTACTTCTTCAAAAGGTTTCTATGGCTGGGGCAGGGGGAACAGTTACAGTTCAATGTCGAGGTTAGCAATCCATTCAATGGGTTATGCTGACACAGCGTGAATGGTTGGGATGCCAGGAGGAATGGGTCTCACAGGGAGCAGTTCAGTATACAGGCGACGGTCTCACTTGGAGGGCCACAGTCATCCCATACTGGATGTTGGATAAGCAGTGCACCAAATCGAAGGCAGTAGATGGATTGAGGGAGATGGTGGTGAATGAGGCATTGACCATGAATTGGAATTGACTTCTGTGCAACTGCCAGACAGAAAACAGCCAGCAGGAGCTGTGCACACAACGGAAGAATATAAAACAAACACAAACTGTTCGGTGACAAGGAAAACATTAAAACTCAGTGCTTTGAACTATAGCCTCTGAAAACCAGGAGTCTCCACAGGATCACTAAACATCTACCCATTTGTCAAAGGCTTTTTATATTTTGTCCTCAGGCACGTTATTTTTGTTGATTTTCTGTGATGACATTAGTTTGCCTGAAGCTGGTGCGTATCCGCCATCTCTCCCTACAGATGCTGCCACACATACCGCACCTCCGCAGCGTTCTCAGGTCACAGCATTTTTCTCACCTCCATTCAGAAGATATAGGGAGTCCTCGGAACTGAGTAAATAATTACAGTCCTTGGGAAACCCCTGCAGTTAAACTATCAAGTAAAAAGCAAAGCCAGTAGTATTTTAGAATTTACTGCTAAGGAGTAAGTTTTAAAAAAGGACCAGTGCCAATTTCTCCACTTTAAACATGTTTTTAAACCTATAACTTAATTTCTTTTTAAAACGTTAAGCAGCAGGATCCTTAGAATTGTAGAACACAAAAGCAAAATGCTGCTGATGTTGTTCATCGGAAATAAAAGCAGAAAATGCTCTGCATCTGAATTATAGAATCCTACAGTACAGAAGGAGGCCATTTGGCCCATCGAGTCTGTACCAATGACAATCCCACCCAGGCCCTATTCTCGTCACCCCACATTATACCCTGCCAGTCTCCCTGACACCTGGGTCAATTTAACATGGCCAATCAACCTAACCCACATCTTTGGAGTGTAGAAGGAAACTGGAGCACCCGGAGGAAACCCACCCATACATCAGCCCATCTGATATCTTAGGGATATTTGCAATGCAGGGTACAGATGCTACAGGAAAGATAGAACAGGAGGTAAGAGAGGAAGGCGAGTTGCACTTTTGATTAGGGAAAACATCACGGCCGTACTGAGAGGGGATATATCCGAGGGTTCAGCCACTGAGACTATATGGGTAGAACTGAGAAATAAGAAGGGGGAAATCACTTTGATAGGGTTGTACTATAGGCCCTCAAATAGTTGGTGGGAAATTGAGGAGCAAATATGTAAGGAGATTACAGATAGCTCCAAGAAAAATAAGGTGGTAATAGTCAGAGATTTTAACTTTCCCAACCTTGACTGGGACAGCCGTAGTATTAGAGGCTTGGATGGAGAGAAATTTGTTGAGTGTATTCAGGAGGAATTTCTCATTCAGTATGTGGATGGCCCGACTGGAGAGGGGGCAAAGCTTGACCTCCTCTTGGGAAATAAGGAAGGGCAGGTGACAGAAATGTCAGTGAGGGATCACTTTGGGACCAGTGACCATAATTCTATTAGTTTTAAGATAGTTATGGAGAATGATAGGTCTGGCCCAAAAGTTAAAATTTTAAATTGGGGCAAGGCCAATTTTGATGGTATCAGGCAGGAACTTTCAAAAGTTAATTGGGGGAGTCTTGTGGGAAGGCAAAGGATGTCTGGTAAGTGGCACGCTTTCAAAAGTGTGTTAACCAGGGTTCAGGATAAACACATTCCTCTTAGAGTGAAGGGCAAGGCTGGCAGAAGTAGGAAACCCTGGATGATTCGGGATATTGAGGCCCTGGTCAAGAAGAAGAAAGAGGCACATGACATGCATGGGCAGCTGGGATCAAGTGAATCCCTTGAAGAGTTAGGGGGTGTAGGAGTAGAGTTAAGAGAGAAATCAGGAGGGCAAAAAGGGGACATGAGATTGTTTTGGTTGATAAGGCAAAGGAGAATCCGAAGAGCTTCTCCAAATTCATAAAGGGCAAAAGAGTAACAAGGAAGAGAGTAGGGCCTCTTAAGGATCAACAAGGTCATCTATGTGCGGATCCACACGAGACGGGTGAGATCCTTAATGAATATTTCTCATCAGTATTTACTATTGAGAAAAGCATGGATGTTGGGGAACTTGGGGAAATAAATAGTGATGTCTTGAGGAGGGTACATATTACAGGGGAGGTGGTGCTGGAAGTCTTAAAGTGCATCAAGGTAGATAAATCCCCGGGACTTGATGAAGCGTATGCCAGGACATTGTGGGAGGCTAGGGAGGAAATTGCGGGTCCCCTAGCCGAGATATTTGAATCATCCATAGTCACGGGTGAGGTGCCTGAAGATTGGACAGTGGCAAATGTTGTGTCTTTGTTTAAAAAGGACTTGCAGGGAAAAGCCTGGTAGCCTCACAGCTGTGGTGGGTAAGTTGTTGGAAGGTATTTGAGAGATAGGATCTACAGGCATTTAGAGACGCAAGGACTGATTAGGGACAGTCAGCATGGCTTTGTGAGTAGAAAATCATGTCTCACAAATTTGATTGAGTTTTTTGAAGGGGTAACCAAGAAGGTAGATGAGGGCAGTGCAGTTGATGTTGTCTGCATGGACTTCAGCAAGGCCTTTGACAAGGTATCACATGGTAGGTTGTTGCATAAGGTTAAATCTCACGGGATCCAGGGGTGAGGTATCTAAATGGATACAAAATTGGCTTCTTGACAGAAGCCAGAGGGTGGTTGTAGAAGGTTGTTTTTCAAACTGGAGGCCTGTGACCAGCGGTGTGCCTCAGGGATCAGTGCTGGGTCCACTGTTATTTGTCATTTATATTAATGATTTGGATGAGAATATAGGAGGCATGATGACACCAAGATTGGTGGCATAGTGGACAGTGAAGAAAGTTATCTCTGATTGCAACGGGATCTTGATCAATTGGGCCAGTGGGCTGACGAATGGCAGATGGAGTTTAATTTAGACAAATGCGAGGTGATGCATTTTGGTAGATTGAATCAGGGCAGGACTTACTCAGTTAGTGGAAGGGCGTTGGGCAGAGTTACAGAACAAAGAGATCTAGGGGTACATGTTCATAGCTCCTTGAAAGTGGAGTCACAGGTGGACAGAGTGGTGAAGAAGGCATTTGGTATGCTTGGTTTCATCGGTCAGAACATTGAATACAGGAGTTGGGACGTCTTGTTGAAGTTGTACAAGACATTGGTAAGGCCACACTTGGAATACTGTGTGCAGTTCTGGTCACCCTATTATAGAAAGGATATTATTAAACTAGAAAGAGTGCAGAAAAGATTTACTAGGATGCTACCGGGACTTGATGGTTTGGGTTATAAGGAGAGGCTGGATAGATTGGGACTTTTTTCTCTGGAGGGTAGGAGGCTGAGGGGTGATCTTATAGAGGTCTATAAAATAATGAGGAGCATAGATAAGGTAGATAGTCAATATCTTTTCCCAAAAGTAGGGGAGTCTAAAACTAGAGGGCATAGATTTAAGGTGAGAGGGGAGAGATACAAAAGTGTCCAGAGGGGCAATGTTTTCACACAGAGGGTGGTGAGTGTCTGGAACAAGCTGCCAGAGGCAGTAGCAGAGGCGGGTACAATTTTGTCTTTTAAAAAGCATTTAGATAGTTACATGGGTAAGGTGGGTATAGAGGGATATGGGCCAAATGCGGGCAATTGGGATTAGCTTAGGGATTTAAAAAAAAGGACGGCGTGGACATGTTGGGCTGAGGGCCAGTTTCCATGCTGTAAACCTCTCTGACTCTATGCAGCCTAATCTGATCTGGGGAAGTCTGAGGTGATGTATTGGGCACAGGCAAACAAAGTGAGCAAACGCACAAGACAAAGTACTGCAGCATTGAATAAATCAGAATGGAAGGACAGCCACACACATTACATCCTTCCAACATGAGCATGCGATTGTGAAGCACACTGCTTCTGGCCAAGTCATCTTGTGTTTGACTTTTCTGGCAGATTGCTTCAGTGCCTGTGTACACCTCCATCCAGTCGACATCATATTGTTTTGAAGTTCCAATCGACTCCAATCAAAGATGACATTCTACAGCCAGAAACTAAGCAGACCCTTGACGAGGAAACCTGCTGGATTGGGTTGAATCTAGTTGACCTGCAGTGTGTTTATTCACAGTTTGATACTCGACAATTAGTCGCTTGAAGTTTGAAGTTTATTAGTGTCACAAGTCAGCTTACATTAACACTGCCAGGAAGTAACTGTGAAAATACCCTAGTCGCCACATTCCGGCGCCTGTTCGGGTACACTGAGGGAGAATTTAGCATGGCCAATGCACCCTAACCAGCATGGCTTTCGGACTGTGGGAGGAGCCTAGAGCACCCGGAGGAAACCCACGCAGACACGGTGAGAACGTGCAGACTCCGCACAGACAGTGACCCAGGCTGGGAATTGAACCCAGGTCCCTGGCGCTGTGAGGCAGCAGTGCTAACCACTGTGCCACCCTGCCGTCCATATAGGGATAGGTTAGCAGTCAAGAATTGTATCTTATGTTTAAGTATTTCAAATTGTAAAAGTTTGTTATAGTTAAATTGTATTGTTAAAACCCCATCTCCTCACTCCATACATTCCGAAGAAAACTAATGGAAGCATTCATTTGATTAGAAAATAATACAACACACTGAGAAATTAATTTCTTAGTCCCAGGTGGATTAGTTTTTAAATTTATTTATTATTGTCACAAGTAGGCTTACATTAACACTGCAATGAAGTTACTGTGAAAATCCCCTCGTCGCCACATTCCGGCGCCTGTTCGGGTAACACTGAGGGAGAATTTAGCATGGCCACTGCACTTAACCAGCACGTCTTTCGGACTGTGGACGGAAACTGGAGCAAGGAAACCCACGCAGAGACAGGGAGAACATGCAGACTCCACACAGACAGTGACCCAAGCCGGGAATCGAACCCAGGTCCCTGGCACTGTGAGGCAGCAGTGCTAATCACTGTGCCACCCATCTTAAAACTACGTATACAGAAGCAAACCAGTCTCAGGGATTACAGTGTTAAAAAGAAAATTAGGCTTTCATAAACAACTTTGCTTTTGCTTGAAGAAGTGTACCATTTAGATACTTATTTTGTTCTTGGCTGTGCATTGTAACCACATTTGTGGTTCAACTGCTTGTGCTGGAATTAGCAGCCCCAACTGTTACGCTTGCCCTGATCAGTATCCCGCCTGAGTGATATTTTGCACGGCGAATTACTGGAAACACGAGATGGAATGAACACATGGGGTCTGAGTCAACAGGGAAATGATGCTGCTTCTTTTTCTTAACAAAAAAAAGTAAATTAACAAACTGTGGGATAAATTAAAATGCAGATCTTTAAAGGGGTATGCATCAGAGTAATCAGAATCTCAAAAGAAACTGAGAACATCAAAACAAAATGTGGTTAACAGGATCAATAACACGCCCCCACATTGACCACCAGGCATGGAAGGCCTCAGTGATGCCAGTAGACACCACTTGCTCCCACTCCAGGGGCAGCCAGTAGCTCGTAGCTGGGGGAAAAGTAGTGACAGTGGCACAGTGGTTAGCACTGCTGCCTCACAGTGCCAGGGACCTGGGGTTCAATTCCCAACTTGGGTCACTGTTTGTGTGGAGCTTGCATGTTCTCCCCGTGTCTGTGTGGGTTTGCTCCGGTTTCCTTCCACAGTCAGGAAGACGTGCTGGTTAGGTGCATCGGCCATGTTAAATTCTCCCTCAGTGTACCCGAACAGGCACCGGAGTGTGGCGACTAGGGGATTTTCACAGTAACTTCATGTAAGCCTACTTGTGACACTAACAAAACAAATAAATAAAAATAACAACGTATTTCTAAGCTTGAGGGCCTTGTCCTTAAACTTTATTAATTTGTGGGATGTGGGCGTCGCTGCCTGGGCCAGCATTTCTTGTCCAGGGAAGCAAGTATGTGTAGGCACCTCCGCAACCTGACTGAAGGACAGCAAAATTAAAGTGCAAGCATGAGAAAGAAGTGTAATTTCTAATTGGTGAATTCAATGTCAAAGCAGGTACAGAAAAGAGAGGAAAATGATCAGATTTAGAGAGACAGAGAGGATAAAAAGAAAATTAAAAGCTACTTTTTCAAACCTCCAACAAAACTTAAAACTTAAGGGGATGAGACTTCATGCTTATAATATTTGTTTTCCAGTGCCTAATTAAAGTCTAAAGTTTTTTTATTAGTCACAAGTAGGCTTCCATTAACACTGCAATGAAGTTACTGTGAAAATCCCCCAGTCGCCACACTCCGACGCCTGTTTGGGTACACTGAGGGAGAATGTAGCCTGGCCAATGCACCTAATCAGCACATCTGTCGGACTGTGGGAGCAAACCGGAGCACCCGGAGGAAACCCACGCAGACATGGGGAGAACATGCAGACTCCACACAGACAGTGACCCAAGCCGGGAATTGAACCCGGGTCCCTGGCGCTGTGAGGCAACAGTGCTAACCACTGTGCCAGTCTGGACTCCATCCCATTTTTCTATTCTGCACCACTCTCCATTACCCAGGCCCACCCCCACCCTATTTCGGCAATCACATGTATTTACCCCACTAAACCCCCTAACTTACGCCTCTTGGGACATTAAGGGGCAATTTACTCTGGTCAATCCACCTAACCCAGACATCTTTGGACTGTGAGAGGAAACTGGAGCACCCGGAGGAAACCCATGTAAACGCCACACAGTCACCCAAGAAAGAACAAAGAACCATAAGACCATAAGACATAGAGGCAGAATTAGGCCACTCGGCCCATTGAGTCTGCACCGCCATTCATTCATGGTTGATATTTTTCTCATCCCCATTCCCCATAGCCCCTGATCCCCTTATTAATCAAGAACCTATCTATCTCTGTCTTAAAGACACTCAATGACCCGGCCTCCACAGCCCTCTGCGGCAAAGAGTTCCACAGATTCACCATTCTCTGGCTGAAGAAATTCCTCCTCATCTCGCTTTTGAAGGATCGTCCCTTTAGTCTAAGGTTAGAATGCTCTCTGGTTCTAGCTTTTCCTACTAGTGGAAACTTCCTCTCCACGTCCACTCTATCCAGGCCTCGCAGTGTCCTGTAAATTTCACTAAGATCCCCCCTCATCCTTCTAAACTCCAACGAGTACAGACCCAGAGTCCTCAACTGTTCCTCATACGACAAGCTCTTCATTACAGGGATCATTCTTGTGAACCTCCTCTGGACCCTTTCCAAGGCCAGCACATCCTTCCTTAGATACGGGGCCCAAAACTGCTCACAATACTCCAAATGGGGTCTGACCAAAGCCTTATACAGCCTCAGAAGTACATCCCAACTCTTGTATTCTAGCCCTCTTGACATGAATGCTAACATTGCATTTGCCTTCCTAACTGTCGACTGAATCTGCACGTTAACAAAGGAAAGTACAGCGCAGGAACGGACCCTTCGGCCCTCCAAGCCTGTGCCGACCATGATGCCCGAACTAAAAAAAAAACCTTCTGCCTTTACTTGGTCTGTATCCTTCTATTCCCTCCCTGTTCATGTACCCATCCAGATGCCTCTTAAATGTTGCTAATGTGCCTGCTTCCACCACCTCCTCTGGCAGCACATTCCAGGCACCCACCACTCTCTGCGTGAAAAATGCCCCAGACACATCTCTCTTAAACTTTCCCCCTCTCACCTTGAACCTGTGCCCCCTTGTAATTGACACTTCCACCCTGAGAAAAAGCTTCTGACTATCCACCCTGTCTTGCCTCTCATAATTTTGTAGACCTCTATCAGGTCTCCCCTCACTCTTTCCAGTGAAAACAATCCTAGTTTATTCAACCTTTCCTCATAGTCAACACCCTCGAGACCAGGCAACATCCTGGTGGACCTTCTTTACACTCTCTCTAAAGCCTCCACATCTTTCTGATAATGTGGTGACCAGAACTGCACGCAATACTCCAAATGTGACCTAATCAAGGTTTTATATAGCTGCAACATGATTTCCCAACTCCTGCACTCAATGCCTCGGCTGATGAAGGTAAGCATGCCATATGCTTTCTTAATCACCTTGGCCACCTGTGTTGCCACTTTTAGGGAACTGTGGATCTGCACGCCCAGATCCCTCTGTATGTTAATGTTCCTAATGTACCTAAATTTGATCCTCCAAAATGCATCACCTCGCATTTGTCCAGATTAAACTCCATCTGCCATTTCTGTGCCCAAGTTTCCAATCTATCTATATCCTGTAGTAACCTCTGACAATCCTCAGCACTATCAGCAACTCCAATCTCTGTGTCATCTGCAAACTTACTAATCAGATCATCCCAATTTTCCTCCAGATCATTTATACTACAAACAACAGAAGTCCCAGCACTGATCCCTGCAGAACACCACTGGCTACAGATCTCCATTCTGAAAAACACTCTTCCACCTCGATACTCTGTCTTCTATAACCAAGCCAGTTCTGTATCCATCTCACGTGATGAAGGGGCAGCGCTCCGAAAGCTCGTGATTCCAAATAAACCTGTTGGACTTTAACCTGGTGTTTTGAGACTTCTTACTGTGCTTATCCCAGTCCAACGCCAGCATCTCCACATCATGTATCCATCTAGTCAGCCCATCTCGAATCCCATGTGATTTTAGTTTTTGTACCAGTCTGTCATGGGACCTTGTCAAACGCTGGAATTGAACCCGGCACTGTAAATAAACTGAACTAAGCTAAACTGAATGATAAATTGAAAAGCTGCACCTTAAAGAGATACTGCATCAAAGTAAACAGAATCTCAAAGAAAAGTTAAAATGTCAAAACAGAATGTGATTAAAACAGTTGATAAAACGTCCCAGTCCCGGTGGTGCACACTAGGCATGGAAAGCCTCAATGGTGCCAGCAGACACTACATGCTCCCTTTCCAGGGACACCTGGCAGTGAACACAGCAGCGGAAGAGGGGCAGACAGTCAGGACAGATGACCTCCATGACTGCCCGCTCCTAGACCTATTAATGGCCAGCTTAGCTAGGCCCAGGAGCAGGCCCATGAGGAAGTCCTCTTCCCTCCCTGTCCCCCACTGCATTGGGTACAGTCAGCGTGCGTGCGTGTATTTGTGTGTATGTCCTGTATGTGTCCTGTGTGTGTGTGTCCTGTGCGTATGTGTCCTGTGTGTGCGTGTGTGTGTGTCCAGTGTGTGTGTGTCCTGTATGTGTCCTGTGTGTGTGCGTGTGTGTGTGTCCTGTGCGTATGTGTCCTGTGTGTGTGTAGATTCTGTGAGGAAATAGCAGCTGGAAATTTTCTACACTGAAGGTGCATGAAACAGATCAGAAGCAGTGCCCCTGTAGAAAGGAAATCACCAGCTTTAGCAGGAACATCTCAAACTCTCTCTCTCTGACTGTGGAAGTCAACTGGCCAGAAAAAAGGATAGAAATTGGAAAAAAGAACTGAAATAACTTTACCAAACCACAGGACATCTGAACTGAAGAATCCTCCCTTTGCCTGCAGAAGACAACTATACTGGAATCAATATGTAACGGCCACAACCTTTCATCAACTACTCGCAACTGTTCTGTATAACTTTTTATTTATACTTAAATACCATTGGACTTAATTCTTACTTTGAATTCGTATGATGGTAGATGAATGTGTTTTACCATTTTCCTCCTTACCTTTTTAGTAGTTAATAAACTTGCTCCGTCTTAACTCGAGATAGCTGGTTAAGCTGGCTCCTTTTTTAACATAACTATTGGGTCTGGAAATGGTATCCAAGGGAAAGGGAGCTTTGTACTAGCAGAGGGTGCGTTGAATAAAGACATGGAGCCAGTTATCCTTCCTTACCCAGGTTGATAATAATTTGAGGATATCCCAGACGGATGCTGACAAATTGAGGAGTCTCACCCGGATCAACAACTTTTGAGGAATCGCACCTGGGGCTAGTCGTCCAGGAGTCTATATAGCTCAATAAGGTCAGGGGTGATGAATGAGTCACACTTGGTGTGAGATAGGATTTTGGCAGCAGAGACCTGAGTGAGCCAAGATCTTTCTTCAGCATGAAATCTAGCCACCTCTTTAACATTATTTCAGCCATAGGTTAACAGGGAAACACATTCACAGAAGATACTTTTAGAACCATAGAATCATAGAGACCCTACAATGCAAAAATAGGCCATTCAGCCCATCATGTCTTCTGCAACTCTTCGAAGAGCATCTCACCCAGGCACACCCCTGTCCTATCTCCATAACACCACACTTTTACCATAGTAATCCACCTAACTACACAACTTTGGACACTAAAGGGCAATTTAGCATGGTCAATCCAGCTAACCCGCACATCTGTGGACTGCGGGAGGAAACCGGAGCACCCAGAGGAAACCCACATAGACATGGGGAGAATGTGCAAACTCCACACAGACTATCACCCAAGGCCAGAATTGAACCCGGGTCCCTGGTGCTGTGAGGCAGTACTGCTAACCACTGCGCCACCGTGCCATGAGAAAGAAAATTGCTTTTTAATTGGTCAGAAATACAGTGTGATTTACTGAACGACAGCAAAGCTAGTCTATGGTTCTATAATGGTATAGAAGAATCAATTTAGCCCATCATGCAGCATGGTGGCACATTGGTTAGCACTGCTGACTCAAAGCTCCAAGACCTGGGTTCGATTCCTGGCTTGGGTCACTGTCTGTGTGGAGTTTGCACGTTCTCTCTGCGTCTGCGTGGGTTTCCTCCGGGTGCTCCGGTTTCCTCCCACAAGAGGAAAGATGTGCGGGTTAGGTGGATTGGCCATGCTAAATTGTCCCTTAACGTCAGGAGGACTAGCTAGGGTAAATGTATGGGGATAAGGCCAGGGTGGGATTGTGGTCGGTGCAGGCTCGATGGGCCGAATGGCCTCCTTCTGCACTGTAGGATTCTGTGGCTCACGCCTGTACCAGCTTCCTGAAACATCCATCCAGTCCCACCCCATCTTGCCTTTTCTCTACAGATTTCCATTTATTTTCTGTTCAAGTATTTATCCAATTCCAACTGAAAGTTATGACTGAACCTATTTACAGACAGAGGATAGCAACTCACTACATCCAACTCTCACATCAGCTTGCTTTCAAAAACTATCTAAAATTTGTGTCCACTGGTCACCAATCCTTTTGGCACTGGAACCAGTTTCCCTTGACTTATTAAAGCACGTCATCATGTTTTTGAACACCTCTTTGAACACCACGTAAACGTTGCCCAACGGGGAACAATCCCAGCTTTTCTATAGTCTCTCCATGTGACTGAGGCCATTTTAAAAATTGAAACCATCTACCCATGGTGGGATTCAAGCCAGTGCCTCTAGAGCATTACCCTAGGTCTGTGGTTTACCAGTTCAGTGACCTATACCTCTAGGCCACAGGAGGTTTATTTTAAAATTCAAATTTAACCATCTATCATGGTGAGATTTGAACCTGCAACCCCAGAGTATTGCTCTAGGTTTGTAGTTTACCAGCCTACACCATTAGGCCACAGGAGGAATGCAATCCATGTGACTGGGGCCCGGGTATCATTCCAGTATTACAAAGTGTTTACAACACAGATACAATCCACTGATGCCTCCTCCCACTCTATCCCTCTATACCTTTCTCCCTCATGTGTTTATCTTGTTTAACCTCGAGTGCTATGCTGTTCTCTACAATTATTCCCTGTGGTAGTGAGTTCCATAAACTTATCACTTCCCAGCTAATGAAGTTTCTCCTTAATTCCCTATTGGATTAAACTATCTGTATGGCCAACGATTCTGGGCTTGACTGCAAGTGGAAAAATCTTCTCCACATCTACCTGATCAAGCCCTACTAGGTCACTATGGGGAGGTGATGGCCTAGTGGTATTATTGCTAGACTATTAATCCAGAAATTCAACTAATGTCCTGGGGACCCAGGTTCAAATCCTGCCACAGTAGAATTTGAATATCTAGAATTAAGAATCTACTGATGGCCATGAAGCCATTGTCAGGAAAAAACCATCTGGTTCACTAATATCTTTTAAGGAAGGAAATCTGCCACCCTTACCTGATCTGGCCTACATGTGACTCCAGAGTCATAGCAATGTGGTTGACTCTCAACTGCCCTCAGGCAACGAGGGATGGGCAATAAATGCTGGCCATTCAGCGACACCCATGTCCCATGAAATAATTTTAAAAACTCCCCGGTCTTTTCCTTCTCAGGGAAAAGATCCCAGCTTTATTCTATTTTTCCTACTGTTGTAAGCCTAACCTTTTCGCTCTTTTATCAATCCAGGAAATTTAATTTTGCACCTTCTCCCGTGCTTCTGTATCTTTCATAATATGAAGACCAGACTTAGAAGGCTTGGTCGGCGGAAAACTGGGAGAGGAAGGATGGGAGTTTACCTTGTAAGGAAAGGTTGGACAGGCTGTGCCTGTATCCATTAGAGAGGTGATCTTATTAAAATCATCTAAAAATCTAAGGGAACTTGACAGGGTGGATGCTGAAAGGATGTTTCTCCATGGAGGAGACGCTAGCTCAGTGGGCGGCAAGGTGGCACAGTGGTTGGCATTGCTGCCTCACAGTTCCAAGAATCTGGGTTCGATTCTCGGCTTGGCTCACTATCTGTGTGGAGTTTGTACATTCTCTCCGTGTCTCCATGGGTTTCCTCCGGGTGCTCTGGTTTCCTCCCACAGTCCAAAGACGTGCAGGTTATGTGCATTGGCCATGCTAAATTGCCCCTTAGTGTCTTGGGATGTGTAGGTTAGAGTGATTAGCGGGGTAAATATGTGGGGTTACAGGGATAGGGCCTGGGTGGGATTGTTGTCGGTGCAGACTCGATGGGCCGAAAGGCCTCCTTCTGCACTGTAGGGTTTCTATGATCTATGATCTAGGTGATAGTTTAAAAATGAGGGGGGAAATTTTCCCATCCCACCCGCCACGGGAATCATCATAGAAACCAGACAGTGCAGAAAGAGGCCATTTGGCCCATCGAGTCTGCACCGACCACAATCCCACCCAGGCCTTACCCCCATATCCCTACATATTTACCCACTAATCCGTCTAACCTACGCATCTCAGGACTAGCATGGCCAATCAACCTAACCCGCACATTTTTGGACTGTGGGAGGAAACCGGAGCACCCGGAGGAAACCCACACAGACACGCAGAATCAGAGCGGGCGGGTGGGGGGTGTGGGGAGGGGGCGCGTGGACCATAGTTTTCGGGGTTTTGGGGTGAGCGCTGCTGGAAACTCCTGCCGAAGGAATCTCTCCCATTTAAGATGAGGAGCATTCTTTTCTCTCAGAGTTGAGAGTTATGGAACTCTCTTCTCCAGGAAGCGGTGGAGGTGGATTTTTGATTGACAATAAGATTCTTGATTGACAAGGGAGCCAAAGGTTACCAGGGGTAGACAGCATTGAGGTCACAATCAGTTCAAGTATCATCTTATTGAATGGTGGGAGAGACTCAAGGGGCCAATTTTGTTTCTATTTGTTCATGGAACATGAACGTCATTGGCTGGGCTGGCATTTGTTCCCATTCCTAGTTGCCCTTGAACTGAGTGGCTTACTAGGCCATTTCAGAGAGCATTTAAGAGTCAACCACATTGCTGTGATTTTGGAGTCACATGTAAGCCAGACCCAGGTAAGGATGGTCGATTTCCTTCCCTAAAGGACATTAATGAACCAGATGGGTTTTTATGATGATCGGCAATGGTTTCACCATCATCATTAGACTTTTCATGCCAAATCTTTGTTGAATTCAAATTTTACCATCGGCCATGGTGGGATTCGAACCTGGGATCCCAAGGGATTACCCTGGGCCTGTTGATGATACTGCTATGCAACTCCCTCCCCCGCAATGGTCTACTCCTGCTCCTTATTCCAATGTTTGTATGAATTAACTTTGTGCCACACTCACTTGTCCTGAAGAGACTTGACTCTGTTCATCTCAAATGTCGAAATTGCTTGATGACAGTGCTGGGTCCCTAAAACATGAAAAGAGATTCAAAACTGCATTAGCAAAACTTTATTCTTTGTGCTATCTTTAAAATTGACTTTCTGCTGAACTAAAAAGGATGGCTGCTAAAAATCACATGACCAAAGGATTGTGATTCCAGACCACAAGCTGGAATCTACAGCCGGTGTTCTACAAGAGCAGAAGAATTGCTTTCTCAGCCTGTGGAATCTCGCAACTTATTTTGCAGACTTCTTATAACCACAAGACCAGGAGACGCGCAGATCGAAACTTGTTACGTCTGCAGAGCTGATAGACACATCTCACAACTGGGACTGTCCAGATCTATTTCAAAAGGGGACCATTGAAGGGACCAGACATGTCATTTGCATCCAATAAGCTCACCATTCTAGTGGAGTCAGGGGATCTGCCTAGACAATAGCTGACTGACACCAGACACTCAAAATGGAGGGTCCCTTTTTTGACAGCTAATAACTGGGACATTATCAGTCCTGAAATCAAAGCCTGTTCCAGTCACTGAATAAACATTGAATTAGAAAGGTCACGTGACTCAAGCGACCATTTTGAAATTCCTCTGAGAACCGAGAAATCCTCAGACCAGCTGAGCAAGTGGCTATTTACCATCTCTCAACTCCAAAGCCTGCTTGATTTTAAAAGTCTCTGATTATCTGCCAAACGGTTTAAACACTGACATCGCGTTGTATCATAGTGTCATTGTTTCAAGGATTGTTGTGTTGCTATCTCCAATCAGGAACCCATTGGGACTGAACTCTACTATGAAGGAAGCGCCCTCTGGAGGTTGTCTTTTGAAAATCAGGTGAACCTGATTATGGTTCTTGTGCTATTTCTGTACATGGTTGTAAAACTGTTTTCTTTCTATTTTCCCCTGGTTGTATGTGTAGTGGGAAGTTGTGTGAACATTCCTCCCAAGCGTTTTGAATGTGAAATAAACTAATCCTCCGAGTTAATCATAATGTGAGTTTCCTGTGAGTTATTAGTGAACTAGATCACATAAAGCAAGGGTTTGAGAAAACACACTGTAGATTTTGAAAATAATTCAAAACGTCTTCCACTTATGGACAATTGGTGGGAGAAAGAAAGTACAGTTTGTCCGTTTCTCGCCTGCCCATAACAACGAGAGACTTCTCCGTTTGGGTCTGTCCAAGATTGTTCATTTCCCATGTATTGGGCAGCAGCTTGCAAGTTCCAAAGTTGGCTTTCAGACTGATTTATTTCTAAGTTTGGCTCGTCCGATGGTATAGGTTCCTAGGTTCAGCTGGAGGTACAGTGGCACAGTGGTTAGCGCTGCTGCCTCACAGCGCCAGGGAGCAACCCAGGTTCGACTCCTGGGTCGGGTTACTGTCTTTGTGGAGTCTGCACGTTAATCCATGTGTCTGCGTGGGTTTCCTCCGGGTGCTCCGGTTCGCTCCCACAGTCCAAAAGGCGTGCTGGTTAGGTGCATTGGCCATGTTAAATTCTCCCTCAGTGTTACCTGAACAGGCGCTGCAGTGTGGCGACTAGTGGATTTTCACAGTAACTTCATTGCAGTGTTAATGTAAGCCTACTTGTGATTAATAAATAAACTTTACTTTGTTTTCCCCCTCAAACTCTTCCACTCATATGACCACTCCCTCACGCGCCAATGCTTTCTCATTCTCCCCTCCTACATGCCCATGCGCTCACAGTTAACATTGAGTCTGTATGACTCATCTTCAGTTCTGTGAATCCCACGGACTTCAAACATTAAACTTTGTTTTCTCTCTCTGCAGAAGCTGCCAAATCCACTGAGTTCTTCCAGCATTTTCTAATTTTTATTTGAAATTTCCAGTATCTGCAATATTTTGCTTTTATTCAAATGCACAGTAGGTTCGGCAGCCCCCAGTCTGAAGCCCTGAGGCCACAATTTGGCCAATTCTGACTTAATCAATGGAAAGGAAGGCAAATGAGAGCGAGTGAACCTGATATTAAATCGGATGCAAATAAGTGAGACTGAGGGGGGATGAAACATAGAAACATAGAAGATAGGAGCAGAAGGAGGCCATTCGGCACGGTAGCACAGTGGTTAGCACTGCTGCTTCACAGCTCCAGGGTCTTGGGTTCGATTCCCGGCTCGGGTCACTGTCTGTGTGGAGTTTGCACATTCTCCTCGTGTCTGCGTGGGTTTCCTCCGGGTGCTCCGGTTTCCTCCCACAGTCCAAAGATGTGCGGGTTAGGTTGATTGGCCAGGTTAAAAATTGCCCCTTAGAGTCCTGGGATGTGTAGGTTAGAGGGATTAGCGGGTAAATATGTGGGGGTAGGGCCTGGGTGGGATTGTGGTCGGTGCAGACTCGATGGGCCGAATGGCCTCCTTCTGCACTGTAGGGTTTCTATGATTTCTATGATTCGGCCCTTCGAGCCTGCTCCACCATTCATCACCATCACGGCTGATTGTCCAACTCAATAGCCTAATCCTGCTTTCTCCCCATAACCTTTAACCCCATTCGCCCCAAGTGCTCTATCCAGCCGCCTCTTGAATACCTTCAATGTTTTGACACCAATACTTCCTGTGGTAATGAATTCCACAGGTTCACCACTCTTTGGGTGAGGAAATGTCTCCTCACCTCCGTCCTAAATAGTCTACCCCGAATCCTCAGACTGTGACTCCTGGTTCTGGACACCCCCCACCATCGGGAACATCCTCCCTGCATCTACCCTGTCTAGTCCTGTTAGAATTTTATAAGTCTCTATGAGATCCTCCCATCATTCATCTGAACTCCAGCGAAAACAATCCTAACCTAGTCAATCTCTCCTCATACATCAGTCCTGCCATTCCTGGAATCAGCCTGGTAAACCTTCGCTGCACTCCCTCGAGAGCAAGAACATCCTTCCTCAGAAAAGGAGACCAAAACTGCACACAATACTCTAGGTGTGGCCTCACCAAAGCCCTGTATAACCACACATCGCTGCTCCTGTACCCGAAACCTCTCAATCAGAGCCTAAGTCACACGAGGTTAGATCTCAAATTCCATATACAAAAACCTACTTGCGTATGTTAGACCTTGGAGACCCAGCAAGTATCAGGGGTAACTGGGACTGTGAACATAGAACATAGAATGGTTGGATGGTTGGATTTTGAGAGAGAAAAACAAGAGTCAAAAATGTAAACATATTTAGAACCCTAATTCAGATTACAACTTAAACAAACAGAACTCCACACCTTAAATTGTTTACTTTTGCACAGTGGTTGATTGTCAGTCATTGACAACTATCTTGTAATTATAAGAGAACTGACATTGATAATTATGAGATAACTTTCTACGGCAAGTTCAAGGGGTAATAAACGGGTAATTGCAGCAATTTCACAGAAGGATAAGGGAGAGATACTGTTTTGCAAGACTAAGAACAACAGCATCAAAATGATGAAAGCTCTTTACAGTAACCCCTGGCCAGAGATACATCACAAAGAGCACCTACAACCGACCCATGTCACCACTGCACTCTTCCTCCCAGCCTGAGAAACCATTCACCTCATACGATCATGGAAAGTTGCAGCATGAAAGAAAGTCCTGATGTGTCTACACCAACCATCATATTGCCATCCAATCTAACCCCACTCTCCAGCTACTGGTTCCCCAGCTGCATAGGTTACAGAAATTCAAATACTTTTTTTAAAATAACATCATGAGGGTTTCTGTATCCTTCAGGCAGTGAGTTTCAGATTCCTATCATTCTCGATGTAAAAAACAAAATCTCCTGGCAATGGACACATCAACCATCAGGGAACAGGGCCTATCTATCCACTCTATCTAGACCCTTCATCATCTTATGCGTTTCAATTAGTTCTCCCTTCAGCCTCCTCTGTTCCAAATAAAATAATGTGAGTCTAATCCAATCTTTCGTCATAACTAAAATTCTCTATTTTAGGCAACATTTACTCAAATCTCTTTGTAGTTTCTCTTGTGCAATCATATCTTTCTGATAGATTTGCAGTTCTGGCCAAGATAATATTTTACATGCCTCTGTTTTTAAAAAAATTTCAGATCTTCCTTCTCATTATATCTCACTCTGAGACATTGCCTGTGGGCGAGATGCATTCAGTTACTACAATTGAAGTAAATGTCACGAACAAGGCTAATCTGATGACCATCAGTCTTTGAAATAATCATATTCTATTTTAAGTGTTGGCTTTTTGCAAGAGCACCCGAGAGAACTTCATTTCCATATTCAATGGCTCTGCTAATAAAGGCAAGTACTCGGTTTACCTTCTGGACCAGCTTCTAGCTGTCCAGCCACCGTCAGGGATTTGGGAACAAGCACTCCAAGGTTCCCCCCCTATCTCAACACCTTTCTGGATTCTCCCATTTAGTATCTCTTCCAGTCATAGACAACCTAGGCTAGTGAGTGGGTGGCATGAGTGGCCCTCCTTCATCTCAGTGGACCGCAAGATTGAAATCAGGCTTGTTCACAAACCATGATGCCATGAAAGAGATTAAATACATTTAATACATGCCAAATATTTCATAATGAGTTATAGAAAATGCTTCATCATTTATAACTTAATAGAACTATCAAATTCAATTGGCAGAAGCAAAGTAAATATCTACACTTTGGACATAGAGGGAGCACACATGGCTCTCAAAAAGAACAAAGAACAAAGAAAGTTACAGCACAGGAACAGGCCCTTCAGCCCTCCAAGCCTGTACTGACCATGCTGCCCGACTGAACTAAAAACCCCCTACCCTTCAAGGACTATATCCTTCTATTCCCATCCTATTCATGTATTTGTCAAGACACCCCTTAAAAGTCACTGTCTCTCACAGTCAATGTTTTGTGGAATCAGCACGCACCTCATTTCACTTACCCTTGCTTTACATGCGAATCACTTCAGTCAGACCGGCAAGAAAAAAACTACGTGGGTGGAAATCAGCGGAATGTGGCAAACCCTGCATATGGGTAAAGGTCAAAATGTCTCATGGGCCTCAATCAGAATAAGAAGTTTAACAACACCAGGTTAAAGTCCAACAGGTTTATTTGGTAGCAAAAGCTTTTGCCCCAGTCCAACGCCGGCATCTCCACACCTCAATCAGAACCCAGATGGGCCGCATGTGGCCCCCAGGCTGCCCACCACTGATCTATCCCTTGGCTTCTGAACCTTCCTCAAATACATTACTGCGCACTTCTCCTGACTGAGCGCCATGTGCCACAGGTACACTCTCAGTCCAGCGTTTTCTTTGACAATATCGACTGTGCGCCCATTTTAACTATCATTGGTAAAGTTCCTAATTGCACCCCCTGTATTTAAGTTCAAATCATTGGTACTTACCACAAAAAACAAGTGAACTAGATCTGAGCCTTGTGGAACCCCATTGTAAACAGTCTTCCAAACACCCACCAACCATTGCCCCTTACTTCCTGCCTCTGTACCAATTCCAGAATGCTAATCATAGAAACCCTACAGTGCAGAAGGAGGCCATTCGGCCCATCGAGTCTGCACCGGCCACAATCCCACCCAGGCCCTACCCCCACATATTTACCCACTAATCTACGCATCCCAGGATTCTAAGGGGCAATTTTTTAACCTGCCCAATCAACCTAACCTGCACATCTCCTTGGATGTCATGAGCTTTTACTTTTGACTAGTTTGCCAAGGTGGAATCTCATCAAAATCATTGCTAAAATCCATGTAGGCTCCCCCATGGACACCTCCTCAAAAAATCAATGCTAAATCAGGCACAACCTCCCCTTAACCAATCCGAGCTGATCCATCAAGATCTGTCCGAATGATGATTCCCTCTTTTCCATTTTTTTCCAATGACTGACCTGTCATTACTAAGATACAAACAGTTCAGAGTAATTACATATAAGCCGATACTGTTCCGAAGAGGCATATTCAACTCACAACGAATGTTAACCCTGGGTCGGATTCTCTGACCTCGTCCGTGGCTGGGATTTTCCGGTCCCGCTGCTGGATCATTGAGTTAATGTGCTAATCACTCTGTCCTGCCTTATTTAGCGTAAAAGCAGAAAAATGCTGAGAAAACTCCGCATGTCTGCTAGCCTCTCTGGCCAGGGAGAGAACTCTGCCACCAAATCGGCACGGGTGAGGTTCCGACAACGGAAATCTCCGTTGACCTCGGGCAGGAATTTCCGTTCTCGCCCGAGCGAGGCCGTAAAATCCCAAATTCGATTCCAAGTCTGACTCTTCTTCAGAACTGAGAGGCGGTAAAAATGTCAGCCTGGGCTTTCTGCTGTTGAATGGTGGAGGGGGGAACAGGAGTGTGAGGTGGAATAAAAGGAAAGGTCAAATACCCTGACCAAATACCAAAGATGTCACGGTGAAGTAATAGTTGCAATAAAGGCAGAAAGTGCTGATAGGTGTTAAGGACAGAAATCAAGAGTAAATGTCAGGTTCCGCTCTCCCACCTCTCACTACTTCATTCTGTGGCACCGTCTCATCAAATGTCATGAAGATTATTCTGACCACAACCATTCTTTGAAATAACCACGTTGCATTTGTGAATGGAACCTCACTTCCAGGCATTGTTGGTAACTTACTGGGAACACCAGAGGAGCCGGCAGAAGCTCCACACTCAATCCCCATATGGAATCAAAAATGGGTGTTTCATCCTGCCCGGGTGTGTGGAGCTGCAGAGCGGGATGGCAGCCTGGATATTACCCGGGATTTATCGAGGGGATTTTCACAGTAACTTTAAGGAATATTTTCCATTTGCATTGCACTTTATCACATAGAACAAAGATCAAAGAACAGTACAGCGCATCAAACAGGCCCTTCGGCCCGCCAAGCCTGTGCCGCTCATTGGTCCAACTAGACCATTCGTTTGTATCCCTCCATTCCCAGACTGCTCACGTGACTATCCAGGTAGGTCTTAAACGATGCCAGCGTGTCTGCCTCCACCACCCTACTTGGCAGCGCATTCCAGGCCCCCACCACTCTCTGTGTAAAAAACGTCCCTCTGATATCTGAGTTATACCTCGCCCCTCTCACCTTGAGCCCGTGACCCCTCGTGATCGTCACCTCCGACCTGGGAAAAAGCTTCCCACTGTTCACCCTATCTATACCCTTCATAATTTTGTACACCTCTATTAGGTCTCCCCTCATTCTCCGTCTTTCCATGGAGAACAACCCCAGTTTACCCAATCTCTCCTCATAGCTAAGACCCTCCATACCAGGCAACATCCTGGTAAACTTTCTCTGCACTCTCTCTAACGCCTCCACGTCCTTCTGGTAGTGCGGCGACCAGAACTGGACGCAGTACTCCAAATGTGGCCTCACCAACGTTCTATACAGCTGCAACATCAGACTCCAGCTTTTATACTCTATACCCCGTCCTATAAAGGCAAGCATACCATATGCCTTCTTCACCACCTTCTCCACCTGTGCTGCCACCTTCAAGGATTTGTGGACTTGCACACCTAGGTCCCTCTGTGTTTCTATACTCTTGATGGCTCTGCCATTTATTGTATAACTCCCCCCTACATTAGTTCTTCCAAAATGCATCACTTCGCATTCATCTGGATTAAATTCCATCTGCCATTTCTCCGCCCAATTTTCCAGCCTATCTATATCCTGCTGTATTGTCCGACAATGTTCATCGCTATCCGCAAGTCCAGCCATCTTCGTGTCATCCGCCAACTATCTGATAACACCAGTTACACCTTCTTCCAAATCATTTATATATATCACAAATAGCAGAGGTCCCAGTACAGAGCCCTGCGGAACACCACTGGTCACAGACCTCCAGCCGGAAAAAGACCCTTCGACTGCTACCCTCTGTCTCCTGTGGCCAAGCCAGTTTTCTACCCATCTAGCCACCTCTCCTTTATCCCATGAGCCTTAAGCTTCTTAACCAATCTGCCATGAGGGACTTTTGTCAAATGCCTTACTGAAATCCATATAGACGACATCCACGGCCCTTCCTTCGTCAACCGTTTTTGTCACTTCCTCAAAAAGCTCCACCAAATTTGTAAGGCACGACCTCCCTCTTACAAAACCATGCTGTCTGTCACTAATGAGATTGTTCCGTTCTAAATGCGCATACATCCTGTCTCTAAGAATCCTCTCCAACAACTTCCCTGCCACGGACGTCAAGCTCACTGGCCTATAATTACCCGGGTTATCCCTGCTACCCTTCTTAAATAACGGTACCACATTCGCTATCCTCCAATCCTCAGGGACCTCACCTGTGTCCAATGAAGAGACAAAGATTTCCATCAGAGGCCCAGCAATTACATCTCTTGTCTCCCTAGGATAGATGCCATCAGGCCCTGGGGATTTGTCAGTTTTAATGTACCTAAAAAACCTAACACTTCCTTCCTTGTTATGGAGATTCTCTCTAACGGGTCAACACCTCCCTCTGAGACACTCGCAGTCAACAAGTCTCTCTCCTTTGTGAATACCGATGCAAAGTATTCATTTAGGATCTCCCCTATTCCCTTGGGTTCTAAGCATAATTCTCCTCCTTTGTCCCTGAGAGGTCCGACCTTTTCCCTGACAACTCTTTTGTTCCTAACATATGAATAAAATGCCTCAGGATTCTCCTTAATCCTGTCTGCCAAGAACATTTTGTGACCTCTTTTTGTTCTTCTAACTCCCTGTTTGAGTTCTTTCCTACTCTCTCTGTATTCCTCCAGAGCTCCATCTGTTTTCAGTTGCCTGGACCTAACATACGCCTCTCTTTTCTTTTTGATCAGATCCTCAATTTCCCTGGTTATCCATGGCTCTCGAATCCTACCTTTCCTATCCTTCCTTTTTACAGGCACATGCCTGTCCTGCAGCCTTATCAACTGTTCCTTTAAAGACTCCCACATGCCAGACATGGACTTACTCCCGAACAGCCTCTCCCAATCAACGGCCACCAATTCCTGCCTAATCCGGCTATAGTTAGCCTTCCCCCAATTTAGCACCCTACCCTTAGGACAACACTCATCCTTGTCCATTACTATACTAAAGTTAACAGAGTTGTGGTCACTATTTGCCACATGTTCCCCTACCGAAACTTTGACGACCTGACCGGGCTCATTTCCCAGAACTACATCCAGTATAGCCCCCTCTCTAGTTGGACTATCTACATACTGTTCCAAAGAACCTTCCAGTACGCATTTTACAAATTCCTCCCCGTCCAGACCCCCAGCCCTAAGCAGTCTATACCAGGGAAATTGAAGTCACAGTGTTAATGTGAACCTACTTGTGACAATAATAAATAATAAATAAATAACTCAATGGAGAGTTAGGGAATGAGGGAAGTACTTTCAAAACCCCCCTCTTTGATTTCCTTTTTAAAAATTTGATCCCTGTACCTTCTATACTTCCCTGGGCTATCTGCTGCATTTAGTTTTATGTGATGATCATAGTCTTTCTTTTTCTTTTTAATCTTCCCCTGTATTTTTCTAGACAATCATGGTTTAAGTTTTTTTTAAAAGTTTATTTATTACTGTCACAGATAAGCTTACATTAACATTGCAATGAAGTTACTGTGAAAATCCCCTGGGGGTCTAGATTTGGCAGTACCATTCTTGTCTTTGGAGGGGATATTCTGCTTTGTAGCTAGTGGATCTCACTTATTAGTACTCCCCACTAGTTTACCAGTGATTTATCCTTTAGCAGTCTTGTCCAATCCACCTCAGCCAAATCATTTCTTAATTTTGTAAAATGTTCCTTCCCAATTTGAAACTTTTACTCCTGATTTATCTCTGTCCTTTTCCATAATAATACCAAATATAAGTGAATTGTGGTCACTATCCCTGATATGGTCACCCATTATCACTTCACCCACTTGACCTTCACTTCCCAAGACTAAATCCAGAATTGCATCTCCTCTTGTTGGGCTTGTCACATATTGTTTAACAAAATCCTGGACACAGTACATGGATTTTTCACCCTCATTGTAGTCAAATACTACCAGGGTATTGTCGACAAATTTCTGCCTGTAGGAATGAGGGCAATAATAGTAGGAAACTTTAACTATCCCAATATCAGTTGGGTTCCAAACAATATAAGGCAGAAATTGTCGACATTTGCAATTCTTTTATATCCCTCTCACTATTTGGGGGTCTGTAATATACTAGTAGCGTGACTGCTGTTTTTTTAAAATTCCTAAGCCCAATGCATAAAGTCTCATTTGTCAGCCCGTTTAGTATATCATCCCTTCTCACAACTGTGATCGATTTTTTAACCAATAATGCTACCACTTTTTTTGTCACCCACTGCCTGAAAATTCTATATCGAGGGATATTGAGCTGCCAGTTTTGCCCTTCCTTTAGCCAGGTTTCCGTTATAGTAATGGCATCATGCTGCCAACTGTCTATCTGCGCCCTTAGTTCATCTGCCTTGTTTGTATTTGCGTTTAAGTAAAAACAGCTCCTCCCCGCCCCCGTCAATTTTCTTTGCTGGAACATTTTTAATCCTCGTTTCTTTTGTCGTTCCGAGTCCCTGACTACATCACTAACTAACCTTGCCTTTCCTGGTCTGAATCTCAGCCTACTCTTTGGTCTCCATCCCCCTGTCACACTAGTTTAAAACCTCCCCAAGGGAACTAGTAAAAGCCCCCGCCAGGATATGGGTCAAATTCAACCCGAACAAAATATAATAATGTTGGGAAACCTGAAATGTTGCTCAACAAGTTCAGACTGGCCAGTCTCGCTTGAACACAGTAAGAAGTCTCACAACACCAGGTTAAAGTCCAACAGGTCCAACAACTTTAACCTGGTGTTGTTAGACATCTTACTGTGTTTACCCCAGTCCATCGCCGGCATCTCCACATCAGTCTCGCTTGAGCCAAGTGCCTCCTGAATACTAATGATGTGATACAAAAATAAATAGAATTGAATTCGAGTTGTTGGTGTGAGATAGGGTAAAGATTGGGAGGGAAGCGGGGAGATGGTTGATCGAAAAGAAAATACAAGTCATTTTTTTTATTCCAGCGCTGATCTGAACCCACGCTATTTTGTTTAAAACCCTTAACCAGCTTAGATCTGGATACTACTCACAAACCCATTATTTAACCAAATCCTGTATTCCGTGTGAAGTACCACACAAGGCCGGTAAAGAGAGGTGGGTTCTAAAGTGTTGGTAACCATAGATATTAGCGTGTCACTGATTGAAAGGCTAAATTCGTTTCCCTCTCTAAAGACTGTTCCGGGAGACAGACTCGGCACCTGGACCCGAAGCAGAATGGGCAAATGCGGGGCAGAAACTCTCGAGTAAGAGATATCCACTCACTCTCTCTTCCCAGGGTTATAGAATTCCTACAGTGCAGAAGGAGACGATTCGGCCCATCGATTCTGCACCGACCACAATCCCACCCAACCCCTCGCCCCGTAGCCCCATATATTTACCCTGCTAGTCCCCCTGACACGAAGTGGCAATTTAACATAGCCAATCAACCTAACTCGCACATCTTTTGGACAATCCATTAAACCTAATGAAAGACTGGTTTGTCTCCAAAGCAAATATATATTCATTAACACTGAAAGCAATAATCAGTCCCTTTGTCGAGGAGTGGATGGAGAGGTTAAATGACATTAAGATTTTTATTTCCCTATCTGAATAAGTATATTATACATATGCGTTCAAATGGTTGACATCTACATCGGTGCTGTTAATGTCAGGGTGGCAAGTGCTTGCACAGTATCTGTGAAATGGATCTGCAAGCTGCCAAATTGGCATCACAAACTTAGTCACTGACTGAGCTGCTGCGGTGCTTAGAAAAAGGCATTTGCGTAACTCATCAAGATCCCTTGAAAAATAACTTTCAAAGTGGATCCCTCTGTCTGTTCATTGACCACGGTTTCCCAAAATGGCAGATTTCTGATCTCATCAGAACTATCAGATGATCAGGAGAACATTATCAGCGGGGAGGAGGTCCATTGATTCCTCAGTAGGACACGGCCTGGTGGTCAATGCAGGGACAAGTACCATCCTTGGCAAAACCAAATCCCAGCCAAGTGACCCCCATAACTGCCATCACTGTAAAAGGAACCTCCTTCCATTGTAACTAATGGAGTCAAGGCAAGGAGGGAGTTCATAAAGATCCTTAATGTGATCCCAAAACACGAATAAACAATCCTGGGATATAACGGGTCGGGATTGTAATCAGTTTGGTTTGTTTTAAACAGCCGTTATTTATTATTTGTGTTCAATGTGTTATAAATAATTGGAAATGGTGACATCTCCCTTAATGAATAACCTAACATTTGTCAAACGTTTAACACAAAAAAACAGAGCAATGTGAAATGTGGAAGATTGGGGTTTAGATGGTAGTAGGAATTAAATATCCACACCACAGAAAAAGTTTCAGAAAGTTATAATCCGGAAAAGACAAATTTAGGAACTTGTACAAAATGTTGGTTTCCAATCAAACGTAGAGGAATTCCAGTGGGTGCTATTTAACACATAAAGACGTCAGAGTGTGGATTATGTGTCAGCATTTCAGAAGCGAAATATGACAAAAAAGTTTTACAGACTTGAGCAGTTGGTATTGTTTCCGGGAATAAAAACAAAACAAAAAAATGCAGCAAAAGCTTTGACAACATCTGTGGAGAGAGAATAGAGCTATGCAGCCAGAACCGCTGAGATTCCCCAGCATTTTCTGTTCTTGTTTCAGATTCCTGCATCCGCAGCACTTTGCTTTGAACTCACGGTTTCTTAGATCTGCACCATTGAAAATGTTTATAAACCTTAATCACGGATTGAGCGCCAGTAACTGACGCACGATCACATATTCAACACAGTACCTCTTTCGAAAATAGTTGTTCCCAGATGTGAGAATTTCAAAGGCAATAAGTGTTTGCTTTCTTAACAGGCAAGAACAACAGTTGATGAATGAATTTCAGTGGAGAAGGGAGGAGCGTGAGGGGCTACTTGCTATTTTAAGAATAGCTCAAGAGACTAAGTGGGGAAGGATTATATTCACTGGAATTTAGAATAGTGAGAGGGAATCTCACAGAAACGTATAAAATCCTGACAGGATTAGACAGGGTAGATTCAGAAAGAATGTTCCCGATGGTGGCGGAGTCCAGAACTAGGGGTCATACTGCAAAGGGTAGGCTGCAAAGAGACATAGATAGGATGCAAAGCTGGGCTGAAAAATGGCAAATGGAGTTTAACCCTGATAAATGTGAGGTGATTCATTTTGGTAGGACTAATTTAAATGTGGATTACAGGGTCAAAGGTAGGGTTCTGAAGACTGTGGAGGAACAGCGAGACCTTGGGGTCCATATCCACAGATCTCTAAAGGTTGCCACTCAAGTGGATAGAGCTGTGAAGAAGGCCGATAGTGTGTTAGCTTTTATTAACAGGGGGTTGGAGTTTAAGAGCTGTGGGGTTATGCTGCAACTGTACAGGACCTTGGTGAGACCACATTTGGAATATTGTGTGCAGTTCTGGTCACCTCACTATAAGAAGAATGTGGAAGCGCTGGAAAGAGTGCAGAGGAGATTTACCAGGATGCTGCCTGGTTTGGAGGGTAGGTCTTATGAGGAAAGGTTGAGGGAGCTAGGGCTGTTCTCTCTGGAGCGGAGGAGGCTGAGGGGAGACTTAATAGAGGTTTATAAAATGATGAAGGGGATAGATAGAGTGAATGTTCAAAGACTATTTCCTCGGGTGGATGGAGCTATTACAAGGGGGCATAACTATAGGGTTCGTGGTGGGAGATACAGGAAGGATATCAGAGGTAGGTTCTTTATGCAGAGAGTGGTTGGGGTGTGGAATGGACTGTTTGCAGTGATAGTGGAGTCAGACACTTTAGGAACATTTAAGCGGTTATTGGATAGGCACATGGAGCACACCAGGATGATAAGGAGTGGGATAGCTTGATCTTGGTTTCAGATAAAGCTCGGCACAACATCGTGGGCCGAAGGGCCTGTTCCTGTGCTGTACTGTTCTATGTTCTATACTCTGAGGATGAGGGGTAAACCTTTTAGGACTGAGGTGAGGAGGAATCTAGTCACCCAGTGAGTAGGAATCTGTGGGATTCACTCCCACAGAAAGTAGATGAGGTCAAAACATTGTGTGATTTCAAGAAGGAATTAGATATAGCGCTTGGGGCTAAAGGGACACGGGGCAATGGGGCGGGGGGAGGCGGGATCAGGATGTTGAATTTGATGATCAGCCATGATCGAAATGAATGGCGGAGCGGGCTGGAAGGACCGAATGACACTGGGGTTGGGGGCAGTTCTGACACGGACACACTTACTACTCCAATCCCTAGTTACCCAGAGGAAGTGTTGGGTCGCCTGTCTCCTTACAGGGTCCCCTGGGGAACATCGGCTGCCGCTGGGTCTAAGATATTTGAATCCAGTGAAGGCGGAGAGAAATTTTAAAAATAATCTCCAGAGTTACTAGTCAATTGTAAGGAGGAAAATCCTCCAGTGCTTTTCCCGACCGAGACCTCACTCACCCTGGAGCTGTTTGAGCCAGCTATTCACACGCACCGTGACTGTGAAAGCAGCAGCAAACTCTGTCACACCAGCAGGAAGGACAAAGAAAAAGAATCCAGCATCGGGTCAAAATGAAAATAATAAATACTCGGCATCAAAACTCCCATCACACTGGACATGCGTGTCTGGGGGCGGAAGATACTGAACTCAAACGGAAATGTTGACAATTTGGAACGAAGGTGGAGAACAAAATGATTATTGGTTTATTATTTAACACTAAGCATCGCCCCTAACGAATAATCTGTTCCGCTAACATTTGTCAAACGTTTAACACCAAAAGACAAAGGGATCTGAACTGTGGAAGATGGGTGTTTAGATGATAGTCGAATTAAATATCCACACCATAGAAAACGGTTCAAAAAGTTACAATCCAGAAAAGACGACAAATTAAGAATTTGTACTTTTTGTTTCCAATTAAACGTAGAGAAATTCCAGTGTGTGCTATTTAACACATAACGCCATCAGAGAGTAGATGATGGGGAATGTCACAGGAAACTTCATTGCAGTGTTAATGTAAGCCTTACTTGTGACTAATAAATAAACTTTAAACTTTTGAACTTAATGTCTCAGCATTTCGGAGATAAAAAACCGCTGACTTACTGAAGGCGAGAGAAATTGATTTTTTAAACTTCCATTTTTCACCCAACATTGCACCAGGTGGCGTGGGAGAGAATTGAGATACAGACACATATTTCCAGCCAGGGGTACTTTCCGAATTAAAGGGGGGGGGGGGTAATTAATGTTAAATTGCCACCGCTGCCTTGGAGCAAGTTAGAGTTTTAACAACACCAGGTTAAAGTCCAACAGGTTTATTTGGTAGCAAGTTAGGCAGAAGTCAGATCATAGCTCTGAGCATCCTCAAAGCTTGTCTACACTCGGTGGGAAGGAGGTTTGTAAGAAAGGGGTTCTTCCTGGTTGCATTCTCCTGAAATACCTCCTTACCTTGCTGTTGTCTGGCAGGGGAGAGGGGGGGATCCTCCTGTCCCGGCTGGCGAGCTGCAAGTGGGCAGAGGGAGCGAGACCGAGAAAGCTCAACCCCACCCTCTGAGCAACATGAGCCGCCGCTGGGCCGAACCACCACCTATCCCTCCCCCGCCCCCAACTCCTGCGCGCACACAAGATTCAGTGAAGATGGTGTCGGTACATTAATAGTTTATGATTTGAAGAAGCGACAGGAGAAGTTACTTTAAATTTGATGCTGACAGCGATATGCCCGAATTGAGGAAGAACCGGAAAACTCTCCATAAACCAAAGAGTGTCAGTGCAAAGTGTTACAGGAGTTACAATATCTGGTGTCTGGCTTCATTCTCAGTGTTCACGTGTACTGAAGTCATTGAGAGACACAGAGAGAGTGATATACCAGAGAGGAACAGGGAACAACTGAGCAGAGAATCAGAAACAGAAATAAGATGAAAGCATGTAAAATCGCAGGCTCCAACGCACTGATGAGCTCAATGCATTCTATGCCCGTTTTGAGCAAGAGGTCAGCGAGAGCATGCCCTCCACCCTGGAAGCCCTGGGGTCACCATTGCAGATGTCAGAGCAGCTTTCTTGAAGGTCAACCCACGGAAAGCAGCTGACCCGGATGGGGTATCTGGACGTGCACTCAGATCCTGCGGAGATCAGCTGGCGGAGGTATTCACAGACATCTTCAACCTCTCGTTACGACAATCTGAGGTCCCTATCTGCTTCAAGAAGATGACCATCATCCCGGTACTTAAGAAAAACCAAGCAGCGTGCCTTAATGATTATCGGCCGGTGGCTCTGACATCCATCATTATGAAGTGCTTCGAAAGGTTAGTCATGGCACAAACCAATACCGGCCTCCCGGATTGCCTGGAGCCACTACAGTTTGCCTACTGTTGCAACAGATGTGCGGGTTAGGTTGATTGGCCATGCTAAAATTGCCCCTTAGTGTCCTGAGATGCGTAGGTTAGAGGGATTAGTGGGTAAATGTGTAGGGATATGGGGATAGGGCCTGGGTGGGATTGTGGTCGATGCAGAATCGATGGGCCAGATGGCCTCTTTCTGTACTGTAGGGTTTCTATGATTCTATGAACAGGTCCACAGCAGACGCCATTTCCCTGGCCCTGCACTCAACCCTGGAATACCTAGATAACAAGGACACCTATGTCAGACTCCCATTTACTGGCTACAGCTCAGCCTTCAACACTATTATTCCCACGAAACTCATCTCCAAACTCTGTGGCTGGGGCCTCGGCACCTCCCTCTGTGACTGGATCCTGAACTTCCTAACTCACAGACCACAATCAGTAAGGATAGGCAACAACACCTCCTCCATGATAATCCTCAACACCGGTGCCTCACAAGGCTGTGTTCTCAGCCCCCTACTATACTTATACACCTTTGACTGTGTGGCCAAATTCCCCTCCAATTTGATTTTCAAGTTTGCTGACGACACCACCATAGTGGGTCGGATCTCAAACAATGATGAGACAGAGTACAGGAATGAGATAGAGAATCTGGTGAACTGGTGCGGCAACAATAATCTCTCCCTCAATATCAACAAAACGAAGGAGATTGTCATTGACTTCAGGAAGCGTAAAGGAGAACATGCCCCTGTCTACATCAATGGGGACGAAGTAGAAAGGGTCGAGAGCTTCACGTTTTTAGGTGTCCAGATCATCAACAACCTGTCCTGGTCCCCCCATGCTGGCACTATGGTTCAGGAAGCCCACCAAAGCCTCTACTTTCTCAGAAGACAAAGGAAATTTGGCATGCCAGCTATGACTCTCACCAACTTTTACAGATGCACCATAGAAAGCATTCTTTCTGGTTGTACCACAGCTTGGTATGGCTCCTGCTCTGCCCAAGACCGCAAGGAACTACAAAAGTTCGTGAATGTAGCTCAATCCATCACGCAAACCAGCCTCCCATCCATTGACTCTGTCTATACTTCCTGCTGCCTCGGCAAAGCAGCCAGTATAATTAAGGGCCCCACGCACCCCGGACATTCTCTCTTCCACCTTCTTCCATTGGGAAAAAGATACAAAAGTCTGAGGTCACGTTCCAGCCGACTCAAGAACAGCTTCTTCCCTGCTGCTGTCAGACTTTTGAATGGACTTACCTTGCATTAAGTTGATCTTTCTCCACACCCTAGCTATGACTGTAACACTACATTCTGCACTCTCTCATTTCCTTCTCTATGAATGGTATGTTTTGTCTTTATAACCGCGCAAGAAACAATACTTTTCCCTGTATGCTAATACATGTGACAATGATAAATCAAATCAAATCAAATGAACACACATCAGGATGGAACAAGTGACCCCGGTGTTAGTTGCTGGTTACCAGTAAAAGCCTGAATTCTAGGGACACATTCACTGTCAGTATAAATCATTGGGCAGAGACTCAAGATCCAGAAGCCGCAGTTCTTGCCAGCGAGACCCCCACTTCAGATCTACCCCCCAACCCCAGCCACATTATCCATGCAATTTGTCCAGTTATTAGCGTTATAAACAAAAGGGAAAAATTTCAGGTGGAATCTTACCAAAAAATGGCAGGAAAAAAATCTGCATCCACCCCCCCCTCCCCCCATGTTGACACTGTGCTGACATTAATAGGTTCACACTGACATCAACCTGTCCTGGGAGGGGAGGTGGTGGGCGGAGGGGGTGGCGGTAAAATGTGCGTGGGGTGGTTTGATGAGCAGGGGGTGCCGGTGATGGCTGTTGCGGGGAGGGGGAGACACCAGCTCCAATTCCAGAGAAAGGGGGCGATGGTTGCAGAGTGGGGAGGGGAGGGGAGGGGGAGTGAAGATTGCAGAGTGGGGGGGGGTGATTGCAGAGTAGGGGGAGGGGGGTGATTGCAGAGTAGGGGAGGGGGAGTGATTGCAGAGTGGGGGGAGTGGGGGGGTAATGATTGCAGAGTGGGGGGGTGGGGGCGGTGATTGCAGAGTGGGGGGGTGGGGGCGGCGATTGCAGAGTGGGGGGGGTGGGGGGATGATTGCAGAGCGGGGGGGTGGGGGAGTGATGATTGCAGAGTGGGGGGGTGGGGGGAGGGGTGATTGCAGTGTGGGGGGAGGGGTGATTGCAGAGTGGGGGAGGAGTGATTGCAGTGTGGGGGGGGGTGGGGGGCGGTGATTGCAGAGAGGGGGGGGTGGGTGGGTGATTGCAGAGTGGGGGGAGGGGTGATTGCAGTGTGGGGGGAGGGGTGATTGCAGAGTGGGGGAGGAGTGATTGCAGTGTGGGGGGAGGGGTGATTGCAGAGTGGGGGGGGGTGGGGGCGGTGATTGCAGAGTGGGGGGAGGGGGGATGATTGCAGAGTGGGGGGGGTGGGGGGGTGATTGCAGTGTGGGGGGAGGGGTGATTGCAGAGTGGGGGGTGATTGCAGAGTGGGGGGAGGGGGATGATTGCAGAGTGGGGGGGTGGGGGTGGGGATTGCAGAGTGGGGGGGTTGGGGTGGGGATTGCAGAGTGGGGGGGGTGAGGGGGTGATTGCGGGGTGGGGGGAGAGGGCGTCCTTTGACTGCAGTTCTGATTGGATGTCCTTTAACAGTAGCGCCCCCAGTCTCTGAGCAGCCTTGTTTTGCCCGGTCCATTTCTCTGACAACCTGAATCAAATCGACTTCACTTTTTTCAGCAGAAGGTGGTAGAATCTGGGGAGAAAACCGACCAGTTTCTCTGGAAAGAAACACGCTGGTTTTCTCGCCAGAAGCAACACTCTGCCGTTTGATGGTCAGACTTCAGCCGAGGCCTTTCCTTGGTGTTTATAAAGCCAATCAGCTGCGTGGATGACTGGGTGGATGAATGGTGGAAGCAGCCATTTTGACCTATTGATGAGTTGACTGCATGCTGTAATTCCAGGTGATAGATCACTTCACCCCTCAGTGCATTAACGTATTGGTGATGGTGTCCGCAACTTTAACTTCAAGATTCAAAGAAGGCAAATTGGGAAATTTTTGACATGCTGAGAGATTGGAAGGGGGAAGGGATGTTTGGTAATTCGCTAAGCGACCGTGCACAGCTACATAAAATAATGACAAAAGGCTAAAATAAAAGCAAAATACCGCGGATGCTGGAATCTGAAGCATTTATCTCCCTACAGATGCTGCCAGGCCTGCTGAGATTTTCTAGCTCACTCTGTTTTTAACCAAAAAAGGCTGATGGGATTGAGAAACAATTCCCTCTGGTGCGAAAATCAGGAGGCAATATTACAATTAACACTGAATTTCAGGAGTTGAATCGAGAAGCATGTTGTGGAAATCTGTAACACTCGTCAAAGAAGGATCTGGATGTTGGTAATGGGTAGGTGTTGGGGGAGGGGGGGGGATCAGATCAACATGGACTGATACAGGTGTCAAATTCCTTTTACACAATAGGCCTTATCCAACATTCTAATATTAGTTGTGGCCCATGGACACAATAGTGGGGTAGGAACTGCTGGTGCCATTTTGCCTGTTTATTGAGTGTAAATCAGCTTCAATGTCATCCAACTTCTGGGCCTTCTTGTGGAGCCAACACAGAATGTTCACACTGCCTGCTGAGGTTGAGAAAAAACACCAACTATCTTCAGAAATTTCTTCAGATTGCCATGAGAGTCAGATCTACATTCTGAGAGAATGGAAAGTCAAACACTTCCTGTGATGATGCATACATATTGTACAATCGTAATGAACTTCTTATTCAACAGGCATGAGGTTTTCTGAACACACATATGAATTAGGAGCAGGGGAATTAGAAGCAGAAGCAGGGCAGCACGGTGGCACAGTGGTTAGAACTACTGCCTCACAGCGCCAGGGACCCGGTTCGATTCCCGGCTTAGGTCACCATCTGTGTGGAGTCTGCACATTCTCCCCCTGTCTGCGTGGGTTTCCTCCGGATGCTCCGGTTTCCTCCCACAGTCCAAAAGATGTGCTGGTTAGGTGCATGCTAAATTCTTCCTCAGTGTACCCAAACACCGGTGTGTGTCAACTAGGGGATTTTCACAGTAACTTCATTGCAGTGTTAATGTAAGCCTACTTGTGACACTAATAAATAAACTTAAGCTTAAATTGGAGCAGGAGTAGGCCCCTCGAGCCTGCTCCACTATTCAATAAGATCATGGCTTATCTGACTGTAACTTCAGCCCCACATTTCTCCTCACCCCCAATAACCTTTCACCCCCTTGTTAATCAAGCGTCTTTGAGAGAAAGGCTTGAAGCCTGAAGTTAGTATCAGATCAACTTAAATATGGAAAGAATGATTCTGTTACTTTTTTAGGATGTGTAGATAAAGGATGGAGCTGTGCATGTTCAGATCATTTGTTTCATATCAAATCCTTAAAAAGGAATTGCTGCAGTTTTATAATTGTTTGTATTGCATCCTCTGTGGTTCTGAGAAATGCGGATCTGAGAAATGTGGAACTGAGAAATGTGGAACCCTGCTCTGCAAGCTCTTGCCAAAACCTCCTCCTTTTTCACACCAGCCGAAGTAACCTCTCAACATAGCAGGCCCAATTCAATCCCAAGGCTTCAATTGCTGAAATAAGGCCTAAGGCCTAATTGCAGATGAGCCTGTTGCAGTGATGGGTGTGGATGGAGAAAGAACGGCTGCAACAAGGCTTTAACAACAATATTGGCAACACTGGTTTTAAAATGGCTAATCTGGCTGAGGGCTAAACATGCTGGGATTTTTGGTCAACTTATAATTAAAACTAGATGCAGGATTTAAAGTTGCTCTGGGTAAGGCTCTGGTCTGGGAGCTGTGATCTGAAGCTCCCTGTGTCGGTCAAATAGAGGAAATTGTTTACATTGCCCAGACAGTGGCTTTGATTTATATGGCTGTTATGTGTGGAGCATGCAGTTTGAATTCAGTGTAATGGCGTCATTCAAAAGTAATTTCACTGGATGTTCAAGCCATGTGATCAGTTTCTGGCTACACAATTGGCTGGATGACCGAGAATCTTCCAGAAGTGAGTGGAGGATTGTGGATAAAAAGACTTGTGCAACCTTTGTTTGGCAGCGGTAACTCGGAAGAGATCAACCATCGTTAAGTAATTGACTCTTCCACCCTGGGAAAAGGCTTCTGACTATCCACTCTGTCCATGCCCTTCATAATCTTGTAGACTTCTATCAGGTTGCCCCTCAACCTCTGTCATTCCAGTGAGAACAAACCAAGTTTCACCAACCTCTCCTCATAGTTAATGCCCTCCATACCAGGCAACATCCTGGTAAATCTTTTCTGTACCCTCTCCAAAGCCTCCACATCCTTCTAGTAGTGTGGTGACCAGAATTGAACACTATATTCCAACTGCGGCCTAACTAAGGTTTTATAAAGCTGCAACATGACTTGCCAATTTCTAAACTCAATGCCCCGGCCGATGAAGGCAAGCATGCCGTATGCCTTCTTGACTACCTTCTCCACCTGCATTGCCACTTTCAGTGACCTGTGTACCTGTACACCCAGATCTCTCTGCTTATCAATAACCTTAAGACTCAATGGGCTGAATGCCCTCTTTCTGACCTTTAGGGAATCTATTTTATTCTATTCTAATATACAAATTTAGCAAAGTAAAATATTTTAACTTAGATGGTATCTATTTTTTTCCTGATGAGAAAGACCCTACGAAATCTACAGCTTTCACGTTGGTTTTAATGCGAAGATTTAGTATGATTAGGCATGGTTAGTAAGATTGCAGATGACACTAAGCTTGGTGGCATAGTGGACAGTGAAGAAAGTTATCTCCGATTGCAACAGGATCTTGATCAATTTGGCCAGTGGGCTGACGAATGGCAGATGGAGTTTAATTTAGACAAATGTGAGGTGATGCATTTTGGTAGATTGAACCAGGGCAGGACATACTCAGTTAATGGTAGGGCGTTGGGGAGTGTTACAGAACAAAGAGATCTAGGGGTACATGTTCAAAGTGGAGTCACAGGTGGATAGAGTGGTGAAGAAGGCATTCGCCATGCTTGGTTTCATTGGTCAGAACATTGAATACAGGAGTTGGAATGTCTTGTTGAAGTTGTACAAGACATTGGTAAGGACACACTTGGAATACTGTGTGCAATTCTGGTCACCCTATTATAGAAAGGATATTATTAAACTAGAAAGAGTGCAGAAAAGATTTACTAGGATGCTACCGGGACTTGATGGATTGAGTTATAAGGAGAGGCTGAATAGATTGGGACTTTTTTCTCTGGAGTGCAGGAGGCTGAGGGGTGATCTTATAGAGGTCTATAAAATAATGAAGGGCACAGATCAGCTAGATAGTCAATATATTTTCCCAAAGGTAGGGGAGTCTAAAACTAGAGGGCATAGGTTTAAGGTGAGAGGGGAGAGATACAAAAGTGTCCAGAGGGGCATTTTTTTCACACAGAGGGTGGTGAGTGTCTGGAACAAGCTGCCAGAGGTAGTAGTAGAGGCGGGTACAATTTTATCTTTTAAAAAGCATTTAGATAGTTACATGGGTTCGATGGGTATAGAGGGATATGGGCCAAATGCGGGCAATTGGGATTAGCTTAGGGGGTTTTTTAAAAAAAAGGGCGGCATGGACAAGTTGGGCTGAAGGGCCTGTTTCCATGCTGTAAACCTCTATGACTCTATGATTTGAATCGTTTAAAGTCATTTCACTTCAAGTTGCACTAGAAGCAAATGTGATATGAATACATTTTGTTTTTCACATGACAAGCGGTTCGGGTCTGGAATGCACTGCCTGAAAGTGTGGTAGAGGCAGTTTCAATTGAGACATTCAAGAGAGCATTAGATGATTATTTAAACAGAAACAATGTAAGATGTATGGGCAAAAGGCAGGGGAATGGCAGAGTCATAATGCTCGTTTGGAGAGCCGGTGCCAACATGAGGGGCCAAATAACCTCCGTCCTTTTTAATTCATTTGTGGGACGTGGGCGTCGCTGGCTGGCCAGCATTTATTGCCCATCCCTAGTTGCCCGAGGGCAGTTGAGAGTCCCACATTGCTGTGGCTCTGGAGTCACATGTAGGCCAGACCAGGCAAGGACGACAGATTTCCTTCCCTAAAGGACATTAATGAACCACATGGGTTTTTCCAACAATTGACAATGGGTTTCATGGGAATCAGTAGATTCTTAATTCCAGATTTTTTTTATTGAATTAAAATTTCACCACCTGCTGTGGCGGGATTTGAACACGGGTCCCCAGAACATGAGGTGAATTTCTGGATTAATAGTCCAGCGATAATGCCACTAGGCCTCCTCAACAGCATAACTATTCTGTAATGCTGTAATTATTAACCTGTAACTCGGGGTGACGAATGGGGGGCTCGGGGTGGCAGGACAGGGGGTGTGCCAAGCCGGGGGGATGCTGGGTGGCAGGGTGGGAGGTGCTGGGTGGCAGGGTGGGGGTGCTGGGTGGCAGGGCGGGGGGTGCTGCATGGCAGCATGGGGGGCTGGGTGGCAGGATGGGAGGGCTGGGTGGCAGAGTGGGGGTGCTGGGTGACAGGGTGGGAGGGCTGGGTGACAGGGTTGGGGGGGCTGGGTGGCAGGGTGTGGGGTGCTGTGTGGCAGGGTGGGGGGGCTGGGTGGGAGGGCTGAGTAGCAGGGTGGGGGTGCTGTGTGACAGGGTGGAGGGGGCTGGGTGACAGGGTGGCAGGGTGTGGGGTGCTGGGTGGCAGGGCAGGGGGTACTGGGTGGCGGGACAGGGGATGCTGGATAGCAGGATGGGGGGGCTGGGTGTTGATGCACTATCAATCAAGCAAAGACTAGTTTGTATGCAAGAACAAATAGGCTTTTATTAGCAAAAGACTTGGAGCACACCCATGCCGATGAACTGGTCCAGAGACTGAGGCAGGGGGTGGGGAGCAGTCACCTTTATACCTGGACCGGGGGGGGTGGAGTTTCAGGCAGGGCTGGCAGGGGCATGCCCAGGCATGTCACACACACACACAGGCAATAAGCTAACAGTGGTTTACCACATTCACCCCCTGCTTTTAAAAAAGAGTCCGGCGGGGGTGAAGAGGGTGGAACGATATTTACAGAATTACAAATTTACAAATTTAGTCTCCCTGGGGGCTTGATCTGCCGCTGTGACCGCCGTAGTGCCGGTTGTGGTGTCGGTTCCGGTGGCTGTGGTGTTGGTTCCGGCGCTAGGCCGTGGTCGCTCAAGTCGTCTGCAGTCCCTTCCGATTGTCGGGTGCGTGGTGGCGGCTCCTGAGGCTCAGGAGTGCTGTATACGGGGGTTGGGGATGTGGGGTTGTGGGTCGTAATGGTCCCTGGGGCACCTGCGGGTGCCAGGTCTCGAATAGAGACCGTGTCCTCCCGCCCGTCGGGGTACGCCACATAGGCGTATTGGGGGTTGGCGTGGAGGAGTTGGACCCTTTCGACCAGAGGGTCCGACTTATGGGTCCTCACGTGCTTCCGGAGCAGGACAGGGCCTGGGGACGTCAGCCACAACGGTAGTGAGGTCCCCGAGGAGGACTTTCTGGGGAAAACAAACATTCTTTCATGAGGGGTAGCATTGGTAGCTGTGCAAAGGAGTGATCTAATCGAGTGTAGTGCATCAGGGAGGACCTCTTGCCAGCGGGTGACTGGAAGACCTTTAGATCTCAGAGCTAGTAAAACGGCCTTCCAGACTGTCGCGTTCTCCCTCTCTACCTGTCCGTTCCCCCTGGGGGTGTAGCTGGTGGTCCTACTCGAGGCTATGCCTTTGGGGAGCAGGTACTGTCGCAGCTCATCACTCATAAAGGAGGATCCCCGGTCGCTATGGATATAGCTAGGGAAACCGAACAGGGTGAAGAGGCTGTGCAGGGCCCTGACAACCGTGGCCGAGGTCATATCCGGGCAGGGAATAGCGAAGGGGAAATGTGAATATTCATCAATGACGTTGAGGAAGTATATGTTGCAGTCAGAAGAGGGGAGGGGGCCCTTGAAGTCGACGCTTAGGCGTTCGAAAGGGCGGGTGGCCTTTATGAGGTGTGCTCTGTCTGGCCGATACAAGTGCGCAGACCTGGCAGTGTCTGGTTATAGCCCTGACTTCCTCAATGGAGTAGGGCAGGTTACGGGCTTTAATGAAGTGAAAAAACCTGGTGACCCCCGGGTGGCAGAGGTCATTGTGGAGAGTCTGCAATTGGTCTATTTGTGCACTGGCACATATTCCCCGGGACAGGACGTCTGGGGGCTCATTGAGCTTCCCGGGCCGGTATAAGATGTCATAATTGTAGGTGGAAAGCTCGATTCTCCACCTCAATATTTTATCATTTTTGATCTTGCCCCGCTGCGTGTTATTAAATATGAATGCAACTGACCATTGGTCCGTGAGTAGGGTGAATCGTCTACCAGCTAAGTAGTGGCGCTAGTGCTGTACAGCTTCCACTATGGCTTGGGCCTCCTTTTCGACAGAGGACTGTCGAATTTCAGGGCCTTGGAGGGTTTGTGAGAAGAAGGCCACGGGTCTGCCCGCCTGGTTAAGAGTGGCGGCTAGTGCGAAGTCAGACGCATCGCTCTCCACCTGGAACGGGATGGATTCGTCTACAGCGTGCATCGTGGCCTTCGCGATGTCTGCTTTGATGCGGTCGAAGGCCAGGTGGAAAAGAGGTGGATTTGATGAGCGGACGGGCTTTATCCGCATAATTGGGGACCCACTGGGCGTAATACGAGAAGAAGCCCAGGCATCTCCTCAGTGCTTTGAGGCTGGTGGCGAGGGGGAGTTCCAGGAGGGGACGCATGCAGTCGGGATCGGGACCGATGACCCCGTTTTCCACAACACAACCAAGGATGGCGAGGCGGCATGTGCGGAATACGCACTTCTCCTTATTATAGGTCAGATTTAGGAGTGTGGCGGTGTGGAGGAATTTGTGGAGGTTGGCGTTGTGGTCCTGCTGGTCATGGCTGCAGATGGTGATGTTATCCAGTTACGGGAAGGTGGCCCGCAGCCCGTTCTGGTCTACCATTCGGTCCATCTCACGCTGGAAAACCGAGACCCCGTTGGTGACGCCGAAGGGGACCCGAAGGAAGTGATAGAGGCGGCCATCCGCCTCGAAGGCAGTATATTGGCGGTCTTCCGGGCGGATAGGGAGCTGGTGGTATGCAGATTTTAAGTCGGTGGTGGAGAACACCTGATATTGCGCAATCTGATGAACCATGTCAGATATGCGGGGAAGGGGGTACGCGTCCAGCTGCGTGTATCGGTTAATGGTCTGACTGTAGTCAATGACCATGCGATGTTTCTCCCCAGTCTTAACAACTACTACTTGGGCTCTCCAGGGGCTGGTACTAGCCTCAATGATCCCCTCCCCTAAGAGCCATTGTACTTCGGACCTGATAAAAGCCCTGTCTCCAGCACTGTACCGTCTGCTCTTGGTGGCGATGGGCTTGCAGTCGGGGGTGAGATTTTCAAACAGTGAGGGAGGGGTGACTTTAAGGGTTGAGAGGCTGCAGGTGGTGCGCGGTGGACGATCTAAGAACTGCTGATTGCAAATGGAGAGCGGGGGAAAAGGCCCATTATACTCCATGGTGATGCTCTTAAGGTGACACAGGAAATCTAGCCCCAGGAGTACGGCCGCGCAGTGTTGTGGCAGCACGAGGAGCCTGAAATTTTGTTTACTCTGTGCCCCGTACAGTCAGGGTCGCCACGCAGTACCCGAGGACATCCACCGAGTGGGACTTTGAAGCCATGGAGATCGTTTGCTTCACTGGCAGTACTGAAAGGGCGTAGCAACTCACTGGGTTAGGGTGAATAAAGCTCTCCGTACTCCCACAGTCAAATAAACAGTTTGTAGTGCAACCGTTTACCTCGATGTCCATCATGGACCTGGCGAGTTGGTGAGGCCTGGATTGGTCCAGCGTAACCGAAGCCACCGTTGGATTTTGCGACGCGGCTGATGGCGTCCAAGATGGTGGCCCGCACGGCTCACACGTGGCTGAAGGCGTCCAAGATGGCGGCCCGCACAGCCCATATGCGGCTGATGGTGTCCAAGATGGCGGCCTGCATGGCTCACACGCAGCGGATGGCGTCCAAGATGGCGGCTCGCACGTGGCTACCGGCGCCCAAGATGGCGGCCCCCGTGGGTCACACGCGCGCTACTGGGCTTGGAGGTCGATTTCGCCCTGCATACCTTCACGTAATGGCCCTTCTTTCCACACCCGGAGCAGATCGCATCCTTCGCTGGGCAGCATTGTCGGGCGTGCTTCCCCAGGCTGCGGAAGAAGCACTTCGGGCCTCCGGAGACTGCCACAGCGTTCAGGTCATTTGTGGGACGTGGCGTGGCGTAGGCCTGCGGCCCTCCTGAGTACAGAGGTGGCGGCGACCGCGGTGTCCACGATGCGCCCTCGTGGTCGGGGGTGTAGGCCTCGAGATTACGGAAGGCCACCTCTAACGAGTCGGCAAGTGCCACAGTCTTTTGTACGTCCAGTCCACCCTGTTCCAGCAGTCGTTGTCGGATATAGTTTGACCTGATACCCGTGACATAGGCATCTCTGATTAAGTCCTCAGTGTTTTGGGCGGCTGTTATGGCCTTGCAGTTGCAGGCCCTGCCAAGTGCTCGCAACGCACGCAGGAATTGATTGCCCGATTCTCCTGGCTGTTGTCTGCGAGTAGCCAGAAGATGTCTGGCGTAGATTTCATTAGATTGTTTGTTGTACTGGCTTTTTAAAAGTTCGATCGCATCCTTGTAAGTTTCAGCATCTCTAATCATCGAGAATACTTGATCGCTTACCTGGGCGTGGAGCACGTGTTGCTTGTCGGTTTCGGTCCGGATGACGGAGGCAGAGAGGAAGGTTTCGAAAAAGCACAGCCAGTGATTAAAGCTGTTAGAGACTCCTCCAGCTTGAGGATCCAATTCGAGTCTATCGGGTTTTAGTATCTGCTCCATCCCAAAACTTTTTGCTAATAAAATTGATGCACTATCAATCAAGCAAAGACTAGTTTGTATGCAAGAACAAATAGGCTTTTATTAGCAAAAGACTTGGAGCACACCCATGCCGATGAACTGGTCCAGAGACTGAGGCAGGGGGGTGGGGAGCAGTCACCTTTATACCTGGACCAGGGGGGAGGAGTCTCAGGTAGGGCCAGCAGGGGCATGTCCAGGCATGTCACACACACACACGCAATAAGCTAACAGTGGTTTACCACAGGTGGCAGGGCAGGGCAGCAGGGGGGGGGGGGGGGGCTGGAGAGGATGAAAGAAGTGCCAATTGTCATAAGGAATAATTTAAATACAATTATTACAAATGTTAACGGACCCCTCAGCGGTGCTGCAAATTGAAGGGATTTTAGCGATAATAAACTATACTATCTATCAATACATTGTAATATTAGTTGTTCTAATTACAGTCCAAAAAAATCTTTCACTGCCTTTACGCCCATGGAGTTACAGTGTAAGGTCATGGCAATTTATAGATTAGCAAAACAACTTAAGAATGTGCAAGTACAAAAACACGTCACTTATTCATCATTCTTGTTTCTACAATTGCTCGGTTTTAATGGGCAGCAGTGAAGGAGTCTAAAAATCACAGCCTGTTTATCTACTGAGTGTGTGAATTAACCTTTTGTGAAAGGCAACATGTAAATATTATTGCCTTGGCTGATCTGGCTGTGGAATTAATCATTTAATTAGACTTTCCAATTTAAACTTTCCACCTTCCGCCAGCCCATCGCCCATCGCCCCCAAACCATCTCCATCACTGAGTGGAAAAGGAAACATGTTTGTAAAGTTTATGCCCTCATTGATTACACTTTGGTACAAACCGACTTTTCCGCAAAGTTCACATCAGTTTCTCAATTGCTTATCTAAATTCTGTGCCCTATATTGTACTGGGGGGGTCCCACGGCCGTGCCCAGAGACACACCGACAGAAACTAAAATACCATCTCACACAGAGTGCAGAATTCAAATAAATCCCAAAGATTTATTCTCCCTCCCGCCTCCAACCCCAACCCCAACAAATAATCGCCAAAACTTCAAGAAAGTTTGAAATATCTTTGCATTTCGAAGGGAACTATCCTACCTTTCAGAAGCCGACTCGCTGTACTTCCTGGAGGGGCGTGTTTAACCTCAGCCGCGGTGAATATATTCATTTATTTTTATAATGGAAGAGGGTTTTTAGCCACAGATGTCATCCAATCTTAACAACCTTTCCATCAAACTGTGTCTCTCTTGTGGTTTTAAAGGGCGTTTTACTTTTTAAACACATATAGTGTCAGGCTGCCCGCCCCCTTTGCTGCTGATGGAACCGGGGTTGGTGTCTCTGAGCGAGTTAGCAGTTAGTGGACAGGTTTCTAAACTGCATGGGACAGCACCACCGCCAGGCTCAATGCCGCTGCCCACGCTTTATATTCTCCAGTCTAACAGACAGAAGCCGAAAGACGGGAAGTCAACCCTGCATTAAATTGGACTTGATCTGGCGAAGAGACCCTCGATGTGGAGAGACCCTCATCATGGGGGAATCTCATAGAGACTTAGGGGGATCTCATAGAGACTTATAAAATTCTAACAGGACTAGACAGGGTAGATGCAGGGAGGATGTTCCTAATGGTGGGGGGAGTCCAGAACCAGGGGTCACAGTCTGAGGATTCGGGGTAGATCATTTAGGACGGAGATGAGGAGACATTTCTTCGCCCATAGAGTGGTGAGCCTGTGGAATTCATTACCACAGGAAGTTGTTGATGCCAAAACATTGAATGTATTCAAGAGGCGGCTGGATATAGCACTTGGGATGAATGGGATCAAAGGTTATGGGGAGAAAACAGGATTAGGCTATTGAGTTGGAAGACCAGCCATGATCGTGATGAGTGGTGGAGCAGGCTCGAAGGGCCAAATGGCCTCCTCCTGCTTTCATGTTTCTATGTCTCTATCTCTGACCAAGCAAACATACTATTCATAAAGTACATAGAGGAGAAGGAAAGGATGAGGTGCAGAATACAGTGTTGCAGTTACAGAGGGTGCAGAGAAAGTTCAGCTTAATATATGGTAGGTCCAGTAAAAAATCTGATGGCAGCAGGGAAGAAGCTGTTCGGGGTGGGGCCAGAAAATACCCCCAACTGTTTCTCCCTTCACAGCTGCGGTGTCAATTCTGTTGTTGACGACTCATTGATAGAGGTTGATTGCTGTAAACCGTCAACAACTCATGTATCCTCGTATTATGTAAGCACCGTCTGGCAAGTCAACCTTTCAAGATCCTTCCCTGCTAATCAATTATTTTGCAGCCTCTGTTGGTGTAACATTCTAACTTTGCTAGGGGTTGTGGGTTTTAACAGTGTGGAGGCTCCGATCAGAAACTCCAAGGTATATTATGCAGTTAGGCTAGACCTCAACTTTTACATTTGATTTTGGCATTAGAGTGAGCATAAGGTGTTTCACGCCAGGTATGATTCAAGTGACCCACGAGGAAGCTTTCTTATCAAGACAAACCTTATTTAAGAACACAGTCAGAATATAACAAATATAATTAGCATATCTTTTACCAATTAAAATGCTTAGACACGGCAAAGTATGTTCCTTAATAGCTAGCTGTCTCCATTGCATTTTAAAGCAATACCCCATAGACATAATCCCCTTCTGTCGAATCAGTTAGCACAGAAATCAAAGATGCTTGCATGATGCTAGATTTTCAGCTTCTTAACACTTCTGGATAGAGATCCAGACAGCAGTTTTCAGAGAAAGATCTGCTCTCATACAGCAGAATCTCCAAGAAAAAAACTTCTCCTGACAGATTCCAGTCTCCAACTTCAGAAAGGGGAAAAGAGAGACTCTGCTCTCTCTCAACTCCAAAAGAAGCATCTAAACTTGAATGTTTTGTGTAAGCCCAGCTTCCTCACCACATGGCCATACCTACCAATCATCCCAATCAAGCCCCACTCTGCAAAATCCCAGGGGAAGACAGCAGAACAGCATGAGTTCAAATTAAAACAAACCTTCCAGCTATTAGAAGCAATTATGCTGTCACAGCAACAATGCAGGATGCCGCGGCTCTGAATGCATAAGAAACTGCTACAATAGACCCAAGAACATGGCTCAAATACATTCCTTAAAAGCACAGTATCATCACAACAGAAAAGGGAAAATACGTGGTTTGCACATGTAGATTCAAACTAATACAGCCAATTTGTGCACAGCAAGATGCCACAAAGAGAAAACAAGATAGATAAGCAATAAATCGACTTTTGGTGGTGTTGGTTTCGGGATAGATTTTCACCAGGACATTGGAAGAACTTGGTTGCCATTCTTGAAGTTGTGGCATGAACTTTTCCATTGAACAGATCAAACTGACCAGAGCTTATGGAGCCAAATGGGTATTCAAGTAATTTCTCTGTACATAATTTAATGTTTATGCTGAGTAATCATACATGTTTCTGCCTAAAATAACACAGAGCACTCAGGACAATAATGTCATTTTCAAAATTGTCAGTTGGCGAGTCACAGAGACATTACAAAACAGAAGGAGGCCATTTGGCCCATTGAGCACATTTATGATGCAAATACTAAGGATTAATGTTTCTCAGCCAACAGAAGGGACGTCCATTTTAAACATGGACGGTTTAAGTGGTGTAAACTCTCATTTGCTGCACAATTACATTCACCTGGTAAAATGAGAAATCTTGCTTTGATTTCCTATTTCCCTTTGACCTCAACTCTCAGATTAACCCTCTCGGCTCCCAGCATTCCTGGATCCAAATTCTTCCCATATTTATGAAAATCTAATTGAACCAAATCAAACCGGGTGCTCCGGTTTCCTCCCACAGTCCAAAAGATGTGCTGGTTAGGTGGCGTGGCCATGCTAAATTCTCCCTTAGTGTACCTGAAAAGTGAATGAGTGAGAGGGAGTGTGAGTGAGTGAGTGAGTGTGAGTGAGTGAGGTGTGGGTGGATGAGTGTGAATGTGCAACTGAGTGAGTGTGTGTGAGTAAGGAATGAATGAGGAGTGTGTGAGTGAATGAGGAGTGTGAGTGAGAGTGAGTGTGAATGAGTGGGTGAGTGAGAAGTGTGAGTAAATGAGGAATGAGTGAGTGGGTGAGGGTGAGTGTGAATGAGTGGGTGAGTGAGAAGTGTGAGTGAATGAGGAGTGAGTGAATGGGTGAGTGAGGAGTGAGTGAATGAGAGTGACTGGGTGTGAGAGAATGAGGTGAGAGAGTGAGCTCACACACATTATCACATACACTGACACACACAGAGAAACACACACTGACACACACACAGACGCACACACACACTGACACTGACTCTCTCACACACGCAGTGCCTTTATACAATTCTCAGCTGCAACTGGCTGTCCAGTTATATTTATTATTTACATCTGACTTTCCTGAATATATATGATCCAAACATGTGAATGTCTGATCTTTCCAATCCAAATGTAATCATCGGGGCGATTTGAACCGTTCACTGGATTCACATTTAGACATCAGCCAGCCCCTCACCCTTATTCATATCTGCCTTTGGATAATCTGATTAAATCGGTGGAGCTGGTCGGTATGTAGAGATTACATATCGACCAGTTTGTAATACCGAACATTACAAACTTTAAACCTTTTTCAGAAATTGCTATTTCATTGAAAAAAGACCATTTTAGTTGTCCCAACTTTAGGAACTTATATTTTTATTATCAAACCTTCAGTAAAAAACCCATTGAACAGTTAAATCTTTCCTTTCACAAGTTCCTAAGTCTTATTGAAGTTGTGCTTATTTTTGACGGGTTCAAAATCCATCCCGAATGTATCGGCAAAACAGCAGAATCCTGTAATATCTGCCCATGTCGCAGTTACACTGGAGTTGAAATAACACATTGCAGCTTTAACCTGTCACTGCTCTCCAACACTGCGGGGAGGAGGGTCTCCGGGTCCGTATGCCCGGCTCGGGAATCCTGGTGACCATCGGATGAGAGGGTCAAAGCGGGATTCCCGGCGTGAGTCCAGTCTGTCCCGAGATTCCCCTTTTACCCCCTCTGCGGGCGGAAAGGCCTGGAGCTCACCCCAGAGCGAGTATTTGAATTGATTTAAATACAGTTTGATGTGACTCGGGAGCTTGGAGGCTGAATCGATGCCCTCTGGTATTTCTCTCCTAGCCCCCACCCGGAGCTCCTCCTTACATTACAGTAAGATACAAATGTAGATACATGATGTACACTGTGCCCACAAGTAAAGGCCTGTCAAAAATTTGTTCTTTTAAAGAACCAGTTTAGTTAAACTGTCATTGTGAACTCCCGGCAAGGTTGGAGCCTCCAGCTGTGTCCCTCAGGGGACCTGGGGATTGGTGTGGGAGAGATTGTGGCTGTCTGCTGGATTCTGGCTGGTATCCAAATTTCTGGTGAACCAACTTGCTGTTGTGAGACGTGTTACACACAGGGAGGAATTTGACCCGGACGTGGCAAGCCGCTCGGCTGCTGAAGACCAGTCCCGAAAATAGTCTTCAGTTTTCAATCCCTGCCTCATTTTTCCATTTCTGTGTATGTCACTTCTGCTGGAGCTTTGGAAATGGACGTTAAAGTTAAAGTTAATTTGGTCATAAGTAGGTTTATATGAACACTGCAATAAAGCTACTGTGAAAATCCCTTAGTCGTCACAATCTGGCGCCTGTTCGGGGTACACTGAGGCAGGACTTAGCATGGCAATGCACCTAACCAGCACATCTTTGGACTGTGGGAGGAAACCGGAGCACCCGGAGGAAACCCACACAGACACGGGGAGAAGGTGCAGATTCCGCACAGACAGTGACCCAAGCCGGGAATCAAACCCAGGTTCCTGGCGCTGTGAGGCAGCAGTGCTAACCACTGTGCTCGTTCACCCTGTTTCTTCATGGGTTTCCTCCAGGTGCTCTGGTCTCCTCCCACAGTCTGAAAGACATGCTGGTCAGGTGCATTGGCCATGCTAAATTCCCCCTGAGTGTACCCGAACAGGCACCGGTGAGTGTGGCGACTTGTCTCCTTTCTAATCACACAGAATTAACTTTTTCTTACCACACCTCTCATATTTTCCATACTCGGAATATATCTAGTTGCATTGTTAAAATATTAAATGTTTAAATATAAGTTTATTTATTAGTGTCACAAGTAGGCTTACATTAACACTGCAATAAAGTTACTGTGAAAATCCCCTAGTTGCCACCTCTGGCACCTGTTCGGGTACACTGAGGGAGAATTGTCATGGTCAATGCACCTAACCAGCACGTCTTTCAGACTGTGGGAGGAAACCAGAGCACCCGGAGGAAACCCATGCAGACACGGGGAGAACGTGCAGACTCCGCACAGACAGAGACCCAAGCTGGGAATCAAACCTGGGGCCTTGGCACTGTGAGGCAACAGTGCTAATGTAGAATCATGGAATCCTTACAGTCCAGAAGGAGGCCATTCAGTCCATCGAGTCTGCACCTACTCTCTGACAGAGTACCTTACCCTATCCCCGTAACCCCTTGCGAATCCCCCCCTAAACTGTACACCTTGGGACACTAAGGCACAATTTAGCATGGCTCGTCCACCTAATCCGCACATCTTTGGACGATAAAATGTAATTTGAGTCTGGAGAGATTCACAATTTCATTTCGTTTTCTGTACTAAAAGTGTTAAAATTAAAGTCTCGTTAAGAAGTAATCAGAGGAGAAATTCTGCAATTGCTTTCGGTTGGAAAAGAAAATCATTGCCTTTATTATGATTGACGGAAAATCGGGAAGTGCTCTGACTGTTAAACTAAAACAGCGATTCAGCCACCTTGGGGGAGTCGGGGAGAGTGTGGTTCCTCTGGGGGCAGAGATCACTCAGTTAAAGAAACTGAAAAGGATCTGGCAAATGTTGCCAGCTCCAGCTGGAAACTGTGTGATTCAGCCGCTGGCGGCTACACTTTCACGTTAATGGGAGAATCAGTCCCACTGAGTTGTATAGGCAATTAAGCCGACAAGTTCTCATTGTGACAGGCCTGAGGACATTTAGAAATGCTTTAGAGAGTTTTACATGGGGATGTGCACATCCGAAACAACTGCAGGCGCAGAAAGTTTAACAAACTCTTAGCTCTCTCCATCTGCCGAAGTTAAGTGATGTAGCCAAACAATTCTTAAATACAGACTTCACAGCTCAGCAAATAAAATTCTCCCCCAACGGTAAAGCTGCCAGGGCAGACAGATTTGGGATTGAGTCTTATAAAACAAGTTTATAATGAACAAAAGCTACACTATTAAGAATGAAACAAACACTCTCTTACCGACCTGAGATTCCCTCAATCATTAAATGAAGCAGATACAGCAAACTGCTTTCGCACCACCCAGTAACTTTATTGAATTTGGATGTATTTAGCAAATAATTAGCATACATGAAATGAATGTATTCTTTCCATTATTCAGATCAGACTCATACCCAATCATTCACGCACGCATACTCACACACACAGTTCAATTAAACAAATCTCAACTGTGTGAGTGTGTGACCGAGTGTGTATGCATGAGTATGTGTGTCAATGTATGCACAAGTGGGTGAGAAGGTGGGTGAGAGGGTGGGTGAGAGAATGGGAGGGTGGGTGAGAGGGTGGGTGGGACGGTGGGTGAGAGGGTGGGTCAGTGTAATAACTCCACGGAGGTGGAAGTCCCGTCACCAAGTTACTTTATTTACACCATACATCTGTACACAGCCAGCTCTCCAGTTGCTCCCCGCTGAATGCAGGCTGGGAGTCTGACACACCTGCTTTAAATAGGGAGCATGAGGCTCCCTGATTTAACCATCAATTAAGATTTATTACGTATCTCTTTTCGGGCACCAACCAAATAAACAAAATTAAACTAACTGAGGGACAACTCAAAAGGAGGGGGAACCGCCCAAACCAAAAAGTAGAGCAGAAAGGAAACTTAAAACATCAGATCAAAATGTGATTATCGGGGTCAGTAATACATCCCAGTCCCTGCGGTGTCCAGTGGGCACGGAAGGCGTCAACTATTCCCCCGGACACCACATGCTCCCTCTCCAGGGACCCCTGGCCACGAATATAGCCACGGTAGAGGCGCAGACAGTCAGGATGGACGAGCCCGTCGATGGCCAGCTGCCTGGACCTGTTGATGGCTCGCCTTGCCAGGCCCAGGAGCAGGCTCACGAGGGGGTCCTCCTCTCGATCCACCCCCTTCACACCAGGTGCCCGTAGATCAGGAGCGTGGGACTGAAGTGCAAACAAAGCATCAATAAAAGGTTTTTCAGAAAACTGAAAAGGGTGCGCAACCTATAACATAAAACGTAGACATGGTCCACGGACTCCACAAGATTTCAAAAAGGGCAAGCTTGGGAGCTCGTGTACGGTACTGCTGCGTGCAGCACCTCCACCCCAGGTCCCCAAGATAGTGGGGGGAGATCCCTCTGTAGAGGGACCTCCGCTGGGGACTTCCACCGCCTGGTGGCAACAAGGCCCACCAAGGTGTGTTCGGGCGACGGGCGAGGACACGGTGGTGGAGAGTGTGCAGCAGCAGCCCGTATAGGAAATGCCTCCGCGTGGTGGTAAAAGGCACGGAGGGCATTTCCACAAGGCGGCACATGCTGTGGGGCACCTGACCCAGGGGGTGGGGAGGGGGGTCTAGTTTTTGGGCCAATATGAAATTCCGTCCGAGCAGGGGCATGCTCAGGTGGGATCCCACTGCACGCCTGCACCGCCTCAAGACCGCATCTGCACTCGGGGCTGAGCACGACCGTTCTGAGATCTTGGATGGCTTTGGCCGTGCGCCAGATGGCCACCCCCGCGCGCTCAGCCACATGTGGGGGCTCATCAGCCCGCTCCTCCGCCATCCAGCACGTCCCCGATCCTGGTCACCCCGGCGTTCACGGCCCCCCTCTCCGTCAACCACCTGAAGTTATATGGCTGGAGGAGCGGATTCCTGAGCAGCAGCTCTCACACGGGAGCCGCTACTCCTGACGGGGGAGAGCTGCGTCGCGAGGTGACCGTGTTCCAGACCGTGAGGAGGTGCTGGTAAAAGACGGGCAACGCCTGCAAGGAGGTCAGAACACGCCCCAGATTTACAAACAGGAGTTGCACGTCATAATTCAGGCCGCGCAACTGGCGGAAGAAATCCGTCACCAGCGCGCACCATCGTGGAGGAGGCTCGACGTAAAGGTTAGGACTCATCAGAAACTTCTTTTTGTGTCGGATTCATCAGGTATCTCTTTTGAATACCAAACAAATAAACTAAGTCAAATTAACTTAGGGGTTCATACTCTAGCAACCCAACCTCATTAGCCTGGCCCAAGGTCGTCACAGCCAGTGAGTGAGTCAGGGAGTCTCTCTTCAATATGAGACGGTTGCTGAATATAATGTACGCAAAATATGAGAAGAATTCCAAAGCATCTACTCTGTGGTCAGATGCTAAAAAGGCATTAAATGAAACTGAATGGAAGTATGTTTTATCGGTACTTGGTGGGTTCAGACTGGGGGACCCCTTTATCTTCCGGAGTGGGGAATTATCTACACACTCACCAACCAAGATAATTCAGCACCTTTCTCACTCCATAGAGACACAAGATCTTTACTATTTCCCATCACAATAAAGCCACTTGCTGTGAGTATAAGAAAATATTTGATATTGTTGCATTAAAATACTTGAGGCTGAAACTATCACATATCCTTGTATGCTGACGACGTTATCTTGTATCTCCCCCAACCCGCACTCTCTGTCTCTCCTGCACTGGATCTCATTAAAAATGCGATTAGTTTTCGGAATCTCTCATCAAGTGGGGAAAAGGGAATTTTATGCTGTTCATCGCTCCGCTTGGTCCTAATTATTTTATGCACTGTATCATTTCAAATGACAAGAGATCGTGTTAAATATCAGGGAATTTTTATACCCGGAAGTCCAAACTTGATATTTAAACTGAATTTTCCAGAAATGTTAGAAAAACTGCAGTGAGATATAGTGAAGTGGAGAGTGCGAGCGCATTCTATGAGAAGGCAATGGTTATCTTGCCAAGATTTCTTTACCTTTTCCAGAATTTGCCGATCTTTTTAACCAAATCCTTTTTTTTAAAGCTTTGGGCCAGTTATTTGGGGCGGTAAAGCACATTATACATTATACATTATACAGCCAAGATACATCTATGTAAGACCAAATGTACAGGGACTGCCACATTTTCAGCATAGCTAGGCAGCTGATGCCAGGGCTTTGATGTATCGGCAGGATGGCGCCCCAGAGGACAGACGCTCGATAACGGCTTGCTACTGAAAAAGTGTCAGCACTGACACCCCCTCCCCCCCCTTCCTCTCCTCCCCCTTCTCTCCCCTCACCCTTCCTACTTCCGCCCCCTCCCTTTCCTCCCCTTCCCCTGCTCCCCTCTCCCTTCCTCCTTCCTCCCCTCCCTCTTCTCTCCCCTCCATCTTCCCCCTCCTCCCCTCCCCCCTCCTGATTCCCCCTCCTCCCCCTCTCCCTTCCTCCCCCCTGCTCCCCCCTCCACCTCCCCCTTCCTCCCCTCTCCTTCTCTCCCCTCTCCCTTCCCCCTCCTCCCCCCTCCACCTTCCCCCTCCTCCCCACCTACTTTCCCCTCCTCCCCCTCCCCTTCCTCCCCTTCCCCCTCCTCCCCCTCCCCTTCCTCCTCTTCCCCCTGCTCCCCCCTCCCTTTCCCACTCCTCCCCCCTCCTCCTTGCCCCTTCCCCCATCCCATTCCCCCTCCTCCCCCCTCCACCTTCCCCTTCTTCTCCCCTCCCCTCCCCCCCTGCCCCCTCCTCCCTCCCCCTCCTCCTCCCCCTCCCCCCTCCCCCTCCTCCCCCCCCCCTCCTCCCCCTCCCCCCCTCCTCCCCCTCCCCCTCCCCTCCTCCCCCTCCCCCTTCCTCTGAGACTCTGCAAGTCCAGGCAAGCTGTGGGGATTACAGATAATGTGACATGAACCCAATATCCCGGTTGAGGCTGTCCTCATGTGTGCAGAACTTGGCTATCAGTTTCTGCTCAGCGACTCTGCGCTGTCGTGTGCCGTGAAGGCCGCCTTGGAGAACGCTTACCCGAATATCAGAGGCCGAATCTGTCATCCCCACAGCTTGCCTGGACCTGCAGAGTCTCACTGGCTGTCCTGTCTGGAGACAATACACATCTCTTTAACCTGTCTTAATGCTCTCTCCACTCACATTGTTTGTACCTTTCAGACTTGATTAGCTGTAAGTATTTGCATTCCAACCATTATTCTGTAAATTGAGTTTGTGTCTTTAGATGCCCTGTTTGTGAACAGAATTCCCACTCACCTGAAGAAGGAGCTTAAGGCTCCGAAAGCTTGTGTGGCTTTTGCTACCAAATAAACCTGTTGGACTTTAACCTGGTGTTGTTAAACTTCTTACTGTGTTTACCCCAGTCCAACGCCGGCATCTCCACATCATGACCGAAAATCTAGACAGCCTTCAATCTCTTGAGGACGGCCCAAGGAAGATGTGATCACTTGCCCCACATGTGGAACATGAGGAGCCGCTCAAATTGTGAGTGTGGCCATCTAAGTGTGACTTTCACCCAAATATTGAACTGCTTTTGAAGCCACTAAACTACAGAAACCTGTGAGGCAGCAAGTTGTCCAGCTGTTTGCAAATGTCTCAAGTGTATGTGATAATATTAAAAAAGTAACAGCTATCTATGGATATAATTACTGATAAGAATTGCTACTTAGTGGAACAAATATTTGCAAATCAGCTGTGGTTCCGTTGGCTTTGTGTCAAGAGGTAGTGGCAGGAGATCTCACTTCAGAGGCCGGAACCCAGAAGTCTGCCACTCGCGTGACACTGGGGAAGGGCTGACTTTCAGGTAAGATGTGAAACTGAGACCCCCTTTCAGTAATGGATGAGTTCTCCCTGGTGCCCTGGGCAATATTTATCACTCAATCCTTCAACAGGATATGTAAAAACCCTTTGAAGGACCGTTTTACTGGGCTGTCGGGCATTGTGCTTAAAGCAGGTTGTCTCTCCCACTCCCCCCCCCCCCCCCCCCCCCCCCCACCCCATCCCCCATTACCCCACCTCTCACATTGAGTTGGGAGATCGGTAAATCTCGTGGCCCCAGCATTTTCCCTGGAGTTGCTTCCCTTCTGTCACTTGCATTTTTAGATATTTTACTTGAATTCGGCCTCCCTGCTGCAGGCCCCCTGCCTGCCTCGAAGACGCCCATCGTTCTTGGTGACGCTTTTGAGGTTCCTGAGCTGCTGGCCCTGTTATTGGACTGGAAACTCTGAAAGGTGGCCTGCTATCCTTAAGGAGGTTGCAGTCCTGGTGGGAGCTACTTAGTTGGCTGCCATCTATAAAATGGAGAGGAATGTCTCGCTGGCTGGCCGTGTGCGCCAGCGACCTGCATTTCCATCCAATCGACAAAATCAAGCCTTATACTTTGAAAGTGCTTTATTTTTATGAAGCATTGGAATTATAACTAAGGTTATGTATCCACAAGTGTTTTTTTTAATATTGAAAGCTTAATTCCTAAGAAAGCCAATCAATGCATTTAAACACTTTTACCTTCTGAATAAATTCTAGATTGATGAATAAGGGCATCCATTCCCTGAAGTTGGCACAGATAGAAACATAGAATAGAAAAGCTACAGCACAAAAACAGGCCCTTCGGCCCCACAAGTTGTGCCGAACATATCCCGACCTTTTAGGCCTACCTATAACCCTCCATCCTATTAAGTCCCATGTACTCATCCAAGAGTCTCTTAAAAGACCCTATTGAGCTTGCCTCCACCACCACTGACGGCAGCCTATTCCACTCGCCCACCACCCTCTGTGTGAAAAACTTCCCCCTAACATTTCCCCTGTACCTACCCCCCAGCACCTTAAACCTGTGTCCTCTTGTAGCAGCCATTTCCACCCTGGGAAAAAGCCTCTGAGAGTCCACCCGATCTATGCCTCTCAACATCTTGTATACCTCTATTAAGTCTCCTCTCATCCTACGTCTCTCCAAGGAGAAAAGACCGAGCTCCCTCAGCCTATCCTCATAAGGCATGCCACTCAATCCAGGCAACATCCTTGTAAATCTCCTCTGCACCCTTTCAATCTTTTCCACATCCTTCCTGTAATGAGGTGACCAGAACTGAGCACAGTACTCTAAGTGGGGTCTGACGAGGGTCTTATATAGCTGCATCATTATCCTCAGACTCCTAAACTCAATCCCTCGATTGACAAAGGCCAGCACACCATACGCCTTCTTAACCACCTCCTCCACCTGCGGGGCCGATTTTAGAGTTCTATGGACCCGGACCCCAAGGTCCTTCTGATCCTCTACAGTACTAAGAGTCTTTCCCTTTATATTGTACTCCTTCATCCCATTTGACCTGACAAAATGGACCACTACGCATTTATCTGGGTTGAAGTCCATCTGCCACTTGTCCGCCCAGTCTTGCATCCTATCTCTGTCCCTCTGTAACTTCTGACATCCCTCCAGACTATCCACAACCCCACCAACCTTTGTGTCGTGGGCAAACTTACCAACCCATCCCTCCACTTCCTCATCCAGGTCATTTATGAAAATGACAAACAGCAAGGGTCCCAGAACAGATCCCTGGGGCACACCACTGGTGACCAACCTCCATTTAGAAAAAGACCCATCTATACCCACTCTCTGCCTCCTTTGGGCAAGCCAGTTCTGGATCCACAGGGCAGCAGCCCCTTGGATCCCATGCCCTCTCACTTTTTCTAGAAGCCTTGCATGGTGGACCTTATATGAATGGGGAAAATGTGTATTTTATCATTCAGAGACCTGAGAATTGCCCCTTATATTTCTCTGAATTTTAACACAGTAAATGATTCTGCCATGGTCATTAACACACTCTGAACTCGATGAGAGTTTAGAGAATCTTCACCTTAGCTTCCAAGTGTCACAAAGTGCGCTGGACACTGACTATGGGAATGTAAATGTGTGGTGGTCTTGTCACTGGACTAGTAATCCAGAGATTACTATTCTGGAATGACACTGGACAAACCTTCCCCAAAAAGAGATACAGAGAGTTTGAAGGTGACATCCAATTCTGAATACTCTTTGGTATTTGAGTACTCTGGGCTGCGCTGTGCTGGCTGGTTAAGGACAGTAATAGCCTTCACATCTTCCACTGTCTGGAGGAGAGCCAGGGCTACACGGACATCCCTACTCAGGAGAAAGGTTTGTTATCAGGTTGAAGTGCATTAGCTTGAAGGTCTATTGGCTGCCATATGTCAGTGGTCCAAGGATCAATGTCAGTGTCCTGGAGCTGGACTCCCCCAGCTCTGTAAAGAGGAGTGTCTGTTGATGGAAGCCTTGGAGCCATCGTTCCTGGTCTGACAGGACTTTGGGGCATGGCCATTTACCAAGATAGCAGCATTCCAAAATGAAGGGCCACATTCTCTGACGTCACCCAAGCTGTCAATTACTAGGGGGCATAAGTTTAAGGCGCGAGGGGCAAGGTTTAAAGGAGATGTATGAGGCAAGTATTTTACACAGAGGGTGGTGGGTGCCTGGAACTCGCTGCCGGGGCAGGTAGTGGAAGCAGATGCGATAGTGACTTTTAAAGGGCGTCTTGACAACTACATGAATAGGATGGGAATAGAGGGATACGGTCCCCGGAAGGGTAGGGGCTTTTAGTTCAGATGGCAGCATGGTCAGTGCAGGCTTGGAGGGCCGAAGGGCCTGTTCCTGTGCTGTAATTTTCTTTGTCCTTTGTTCTGTGTGCCTTCATGATGTTCTGTCACCACCTTGTGAATGACCTTTGTGATGTCTGTGCAGTGCTGGGGTTTTGACTTGCACCATTTGTCAGTGTCCCCTTCGGTTACAGTGGGAGCACTGGGCAGTGCCCGCAAGACGCTAATCTTTCCTGTGAAGATGCTTCACATTGCAGTGAAGGTGGCTGTGCGCTGGGTGGTTCAGGGATTGCTTCCCCTGATTTGGCCTGTCCCTGTGGCTTTGTGACTGGACTCAGGGTTGGTTTCCACCACATTCTCCCCGCTTAGGCTGCTGTGTTGCTCATGTCGCTCAGAGAGACTAGCTAGCTGGATCAGCTTGTCGAGAGCAAGATCATTAGCTTGTTGGAGGACAGGGAGTAAATTGTCCAGAACATCTACCACGATACCGTCTCAGATGAGCTCAGACTTTAAATAAAGAGTGCACAAGGTTACGGGAATAGGGCAGGAGAGTGAGATGAGGTAGAATGCTCTTTCAGAGAGGCAGTGCGGAGTTGATGGGCTGAATGGTCTCCTTCTGCACTGGAAAGATCCAGGCCAGAATTTTACCGCCTCTACTGCCAGAGGAATTGGCGCGGGCGAGGGGCGGAGCATGGGAAGGTCCGTTGACCTCAGACAGGATTTTACGGTTCGGGGACGAGTGAGACTGTAAAATCCCGCCCTCTGTGACTCTGCAATCCTATAGAAATCCTATAGAAACTCCACATCATGTCTATAGAAATGATTAATGAAGGAATCGACAGGTTTCTCAGACTGTTTGACTCTCTTAATTTTCATCAATACTTAGTTGGATCTCAAGTTGAAATAAATGTGAAAGGATTTTAAAGCCTCCCCAAATTTGACAGGTGACTCATCAGTGATCCTTTGTGCAATTGTGCCATCTGTCAACTGCAGTTGGCCCAACTGAATAAAGACGTGTTTACTCGTGCTGCTTCTGATTTTTTTCTGTAGCGTGATAAACCCTATGATCTGCATGGGGAATCACTAATTGACCTCCCAGTCCAGCTCTTTGGATACGAGCTCCCTGGAGATTGGTAATGAGCCAACCAGGTGGAGCTCGTATACCGAGCCCTGTATAAAGAAAAACCCCGAGTGGGTCCATTATCCTTTCCGTCCCGGTTGGGACCTGTTGTGTTCACCACAGGCTTGTGGTTTTTGTTTATTTTCATTTTGTGCAATAAAAGCTTGGTTCCTTCACAGCTGACACTTGGAGTTATTATACTGGCGACGAGGTGAAGGAACAGTTTGGTAACTCAATCATATCCTGGTAAGCCTGTATCGTTCAGTTTTGCAATGCCATTTTTTGGGAAGTTGGAGCTATGTGACAATTATTGAAGACTGGCCGCAATATGCTGAGAGAATGAGGTACTTCTTTCGAGCAAACAAAATAAAAGGAAATAATCAGCAAAAGGTCGTTCTGTTAACTCCATGCGGGTCTGCAACATTCAGTATTATGAAAAGCCTGATATATCCGGAAACACTGGAGTCCAAGACCTTTGATGAGTTAGTAGAAATGGTGGCTAATGGTTACGATTCTAAACCTTCCGTGATCTTGCAACAGTACAGGTTCAATACAACCACTAGATTTGCTGGGGAACCAGTGACGGAATTCCTGACGCAACTGAGAAAACTGGCAGAGCATTGCGAATTTGGCACAGCAATAGTGGATATGCCAAGAGACCGTTTGGTATAATGTGACATAAATGATCTAGCAACCCAAAGAAGGCTTTTGACGGAGCCAAACCTAGATTTGAAAAAAGCCATAGAGATGGCCTTAGCTCGGGAGAATGCGGAGAAGGGGGCCCAGGAGTTGCAAAGATCTTTAGTTAGTATCGTCCATAGGCTTGGGTGAGTCCCCTACCGCAGACCCAGGTCCCCAGTCGAACATACTCATGAACCCTGGCCTTGGGCAAGGAAAAACAAGCAAAGAAACCAGAAAGTCCTGACACTGGCCGAGCGAGAGTTCCACAGTTTAGGGAGTAGCCAACACAACAGCATTGTGCATGCAGCCAGGGAGCCCGCCCCAAGCAAGGTTACCAAAGCAAACAGAGGGTTCAACACTCACATTGAAGGGCAAAGCCACTTCAAAATGGAACTTAGCAAATAAGTCAAGCTGAAGAGGAGGAACTAGCATTACGTAACCACACCAAAGGTGGCCCCAATACAGATACAGCTCCAAGTGAATGGACATCCATTGAATATGGAGGCAAACATGGAGGCAGCAGTATCCATCATAGGGGAATGTGAATATGGAAAGACCACAGGAGGATGCTCTTGTGAGGATAAAACACCAACTGCAGTCGGATACCATGTTGACCCATTTCAACCTGTAAAGGCCGTTGGTTATAACATGCGACGCCTCTCCTTGCGGAATAGGTGCACTGATGGAGCACCGGGATGGAGCGCTTGATTGCATACGTCTCAAAGGCATTAGCCGATGCAAAATAGAAAAAGGGGGTTTGGCAATGGTCTTCACAGTGAAGAAATTCCATCAATGGCCGCAATTCTCCCAAAAGTGCTGAATTGATGGGAGAACTGTTCTAAATCCCGACTGTTTTCTCAGTTCAGCTTCTCACCTGAATCTCCGCACTCTGTGCACTGCAGAGGGCCCAGTCGGGAATCTCATTAAATGCTTGGGGGGCAGGGCCAAAGAGCCTGAACTCGGTGGGATGAGCAGGAACTCGCGCATGCGCACATCGCTGGGAGATCGCGGAAAAGACCTCCCAGCATCCAGATCACTGCCATCCAACCCCCACAGACATCGCTGGCTTCATTGCTGGCCCGCACACAGACACGCTGGCCCGCACAACCCCTCCACACACAGACATCGCTGGCCTCATCGCTGACCCCCACAACCCCCCACAGACATCACTGGCCCTCTTATCTCCCCCCTACACAGACATGGCTACCCGCTCACCTCATACCCCCATGGATGCGGATAATGCGGGAACACAATCCCTCCATCCCTTGAACATACTGCCCTCACTGTTGCCCTGCAGAGAACTAGCGTTGTGCTGACAGGCACAACCCCAGCTTATGATCAATCCCTCTCTTGAATGGGAGCCTTGAGTATTTCACCCCCCCCCGCCCCGCTGCCCCCCCCCCCCCCCCCCCTCCCCCACCCCGGACACAGCAGCCTATTGAATGGCAGCCAATCAGAACCCTGAGGGATGAATGACATTCAACTGAATGCAGCCTTCAAAATCTCTCACAAGTATTTGTTGCCAACGGGCCCTTGACTGGCCATACTCACTGCACCCGCACTCCTGATGCATTGGGAGCGCGCTAGTATGTTCTGGTAAGATCTGGTGGGACTCTGTATGCAGTTCCATTACAGTCATCACTTTGGGGAAAAGGACTGCTGTCTCTCTCCAACAACTGAGCAGGGTGTTGTTGCTGTGGCCTGAAGCCTGAAGCCTATGTTTCCAGCCCTGTCTCCATTGCTTTCTCTGCCTGCACTGCTCGATGAAGCAGAGTCCAAGCCGTTCCCGGGCCTCAGTCAATTCCGTCTCCTGAGCCTTCCTTTGATTCCTTTTGAGGGACAAAGACTGTGTTCCATTTGCCTTATTTTTTGGGACTTGTGTACGAACCTTTGTACCAGCTGGGACTTGTTGAAGCGTTTTTCCAGCTGAGATTCATGTGCCCTGAAAGGTGTGGCCCAGGAAGGTGCAACCCCGGAAAACCTAAGCCAGGAAGGAGTGCTTCGGAAACTGTAGTCCAGGAAGGTTCAGCTCAGAAGGTGTAACCCCAGAAGGTGCAGCCCCAGCAGGTGCAACTTGGGAAGATCTGGCCCGGAGGGGTGGACCTTGGAAGAATGCAGTTGAACTTTATAAACTTCGGAAGGCGTAACATTGACAGGCGAAGCTCTGGAAGGCAAAGCCTCCGGAATGTCCAAAGATTTTATGGCTGTCAACGGACTGCCTGTTACCGTATCATGTGGTTTTTCATATTGTATTAGTTGGTTGGTTATTTCAGCCCCCCCATCTTATACCATTGCATTATTTGTGGCCCGGGGGGCATCCCCCCCCCCCCCCGGGGGCATCCCCCCCCCCCCCCCCCCTGGATAGAGTAGCCCTCGGGGAGTGTAACATCCGGTTAGGGAGAGTTCTGGGTGCTGAAGCCCTGGATATAGTAACATCGGTGGGTCCCCATTCTCTGGGATAAAATCCGGGAGTGCAGCCCGGACTGAGTACCCCGGAGAGTCTCCCCCACCACCCCGGCCATAAATCTGGAAGGGAGCGTCCGGACAGAGTAGGTCCGGGGTAGCCTCCCCTCTTTCCACTACCCCCGCCTCCCCCCCCCCCCCCCCCCCCCCCCCCCACCCCTGGCTGAACATCCATAAGGTGTAACCCCCGGACTTAAGTACCTCCGGAAGGTTGTATCCCCCCGGCAGGGGAAAAACCCAGGAGGCAGTGCCCTGGAGGGCAACGGATATGCTTCAATGTTTATTTTTGTTGTGTACAGTTTGCTGTGTTGTACTAATGTTTGTAGATTTGTAAATTGAGGTTTATTTAGAGGGCAATGCCCTGGAAAACTATAACAGACAATGAACCCTCCCTAAATAGAAGATTGTAGGTTATTGAGAAATGGATGGCGTTAGCCATTGGTAATGTATCTTATTTGTTCTTTGAATATTGATAATAAAGAAAAGAAATCCCCTAATGAGGCAGACTGCTGAGTGCGAGCACTCTGTGCGTTACAGCTGGAATTGTGGAAAAACAAAAAGGGATTTTGGTTAAGGGACTTCTGCCTCCCTGGAAGTTGGTAAGAGTTTTAACAACACCAGGTTAAAATCCAACAGGTTTATTTGGTAGCAAATACCATTACAATACACATCTCTTTAAACCTGTTTAATGCTCCCTCCACCCACATTGTCTGTATCTTTAGACCTGGCTGGCTGTAGGGATTCGCATTCTAATCAGTATTCTGTAACTTGATTTTGTGTCTCTGTGCCCTGTTTGAGAGCACGTTTCCACTCCATCTGACGAAGGAGCAGCGCTCCGAAAGCGAATGGTATTTGCTACCAAATAAACCTGTTGGACTTTAACCTGGTGTTGTTAAACTTCTTACTGTGTTCACCCCAGTCCAACGCCGGCATCTCCGCATCATCACTGGAAGTTTCCAGGGAGGAAAAACCATCACCCCTGAACCTTCAGCCACTGGCGTGTGCTCCCTCCTTGGGAGAGGAGAAGGAGAGAGAGAGAGAGGGAGGCCCAGAAGACCTGAGGCCCAGGGCCTGGAGGCTCAGTTCCCAGCTCTCAGCTGCAGGAGGGAGGACAGCATCCAACAAGATGGAAGAAAAACCAAAGGACTGGGTTGTTGGGCTGGTGCCCCACCCATCAAAGGAGGGGGGGGGGGAAGAAGAAAATCGTTTCCATCCACAAGGGTGGGGGGGTGAAGACACCCTGGACTGTTCTGTTAGGCCCTGGGCCAAAGACCTGAAGTCCCCCCACCCACTGCTGCTGCCCCCAACACCGGCACCACCCCCCTCCTCTCCTGCTGACCTGGGACACTAGCCCACCTCAGTGCCCTGTCCCTCTTCCTCCCTCCTGCTCCTCCATCCCTCCTCGCTCCCTGTCTGAAACAAGGGAGAGAGCACCTGGAATCCCCACCCTCCCTCATTCTCTCTCTGCCCCCCCCCCCCAACACCAGGGCCCCCTCCCCACCATACTCACACTCCCTTCCCTCTTTACTCCCTCCCTGACTCTCCCATCCAGGCCAGAGAGGCCCCCACCCAACCCTCCCTCCATCCACACGGAAAACATTTACATCCGGACAGTCTCGGGGTGGGCGTAGCACCGTGTACATCACGGCGACTACGTCATCGTCGCCGGTGGCAGGGCCTACCAGGCCCATGTGTGTGGGAGCGGCGGAATCCAGAGCCCCGGCTGCTCCCAAGGCCCGGCCATCTTTCAGCCTAATCACAAGGAAACTCGAGGTCAAGTGCTACGCCCACCCCGACATGACCATCGAGGCCTGCGTCAGGGCAATGGCTGGAGTTGTCGGCCCCTCAGCCATTGTCGCGGCCTCCAAGACATACGGGAAGGCCATATTTTTCCTGAAGGCTGAGTGGGCGGTCCACCTCGCCCTGGAAAAGGGGCTCACGGTGGGTGGGACGTTTCTGGCGGTGGACCCTTTGGAGGCCACCACCCAGAGGGTTGTTCCCTCGAACGTCCCACCCTTTATCCCTGCTGAGCTCCTTTCCCAACCACCCCCTCCGAGGTGGGGCACATCAAGAAGAACTGCCCCGCCTCCAAGGCCGCCGATCCCCCAACCCAAGGTGGCCGCAGCCGCCTCACCCCCAAGTACCACGTCATCCCTCTGTAAGGGGAGGCCATGCTAGTAGCTGCTGCCACCTTGGCTGCTGGCGGGGGGGGAGGAGCGGAGTCTTCGCGAGGCCAGAAGGCCACAAAGAAGAACAGGAAGAAGGGGGGGGAGCTACCACCTCCGGCCCCCCTCCCAAACCATCAACCAGGCCCATCGACACCTCAGTACCTAGTGCTGGGCCCGGCGTCATGAGTGTGTGAGTTCCCGGGTCCGGGCGGGGGGGGGGGGGGGGGGGGGGGGCCCGGCGTCATGAGTGCGTGAGTTCCCGGGTCCGGGCGGGGGGGGGGGGGGGGGGTGTGGTGGGGGGGGGGGGGGGGGGGGTGGGGGCGCAACCCCAAGCCGGCAACTGAGACACCTCCCGGGTAGGGGAAGGGAAAGCCCAAGGGGAGGGGCAGAGTGCGAGGGGCATCCACTGCCAGCAGGTTACCCCTCAGGGGAGGGGGAACCCAAGATCAATGGGACGCCCCACACCCCCTCCCCTGGCATAGAGGTGGTAGCGCCCATGCCCCTCTCCCTGTTTACACCATCCCCTGCCCCGCCATCAGAGCAGGGGCAAGAAGAAGAATAAAAATAAAATGAAACACATGCTGCCGCAGTCCCCCAAGTGGGACCCTTGTGGCCCCAACCGGTGCAATTGTGGGGGAGGAGGAGTTTGTTTTTCGGGCGCTGGAGGACTGCGGCAGCACCGCGCTGTTTGGGTCCTTGGAGTGGTGGTGGTGAGGAAGGCCCCCTCTCTGTCCCGACCTCTGACGCTGGGCACCCCCGCTCTCCAACCAGAGTTCTCTCCGGATCTGTGGGGTGTCCCGGCGTCTCGGGCAGAGCGGGGGACTGGTTCCCCGCCACCCTCGGGCCCAGAAGCAAGGGAGGAGCCCGGGGGAACTCCTCCTCCGTTGATCCTGGGGGTAGGATGTGCCAGGCTGATTGCTGCACTTGACGGACCGTGAGGGGGGTTTTGGTCATTCACTTCCTGAACGTTTATGGTCCGACCGCTGGACCGCAGCAAAACGACTTTCTACGAGAAAGTGTCCGCTCATCTCGACACCATCGCGGGAGGCGAATGCATCATCCTCGGGGGGGTTTCAACTGCATCCTTGAGGCACGGGACCGCACCGGCCCCTGGCTGTGCACCCCGGCAGTGGTGAAGCTGCGGGACCTGCTCGGGACCCACAACTTGGTGGACGTCTGGAGACATCTCCATCCTGGCTCCAGAACCTTCACTTACGTGAAGCCTGGAGGTGGAGCGTCCAGAATCGACCACCTTTACATTTCGAGGGCGCACGTGTCCAGCGTCCTGTCGGCCTCCATGCGGCAGGTGCCGTGCACGGACCACCACCTGGTGTGGGTGGAGTTTGCTCCGTCTCGCGTCCGGGGGGGGTCCGCGTACTGGCACTTCAACAACACGTTGCTGGAGGACGAGTGCTTCCTGGAAACGTTTCGTCGTTTCTGGGCCGGCTGGAGAAGGAAGCGGGGAGGCTTCCCCTCCTTGAGGCTATGGTGGGATGTGGGCAAGACTCACGTCCGTATCTTCTGTCAGGAGTACGCGAGGGGTCGACAAAGAGGTGGAAATCCAGGCACAGAGTTGGAGAAGGAGGTGTTTGACCTGGAGGCACGCCTCAGTCAGCCTGACGCGGACCTGGCCCTGCGACTGGAGTACAGGAAGAAGAAGGGCGCGCTGCGGGACCTGCAACTCGTCAGGTCCCACGGCGCGTACGTGAAGTCGCGCCTCCAGTTCCGGGTGGACCTGGACCGCGGCTCCCCCTTCTTCTACTCGCTGGAAAAAGGGCGGGCTAACCGACAGCAGCTCCTTACGCTGCTGGCCGACGATGGTTCCCCCGTCTCAGATCCGGAGGGCACCAAGGCTATTGCCCGGGATTATTACACCGCCCTCTTCTCCCCGGATCCGTCCTGCGAGGATGCTCGCAGAGTTTTATGGGAGGACCTGCCGCAGGTCAGTCTGGATGGTGCTGGCAGGCTTGAGGCCCCAATCAGCCTGGCCGAGCTGACCGCGCCCTCGACAGCTTCCAACGGGGCAAGGCCGGGCGCTGGACGGGCTGACCGTGGAGTTCTTCAGGGCGCTCTGGGACATCCTGGGGAATGACTATGCGGGGGTCCTGGGGGAGAGCATTGCCATTGGGGAGGTGCCCCTTTCGTGGCGCAGGGCCGTCATTGCCCTGCTGCCCAAGGAGGGGGATCTCCGCCTTCTCAAGAACTGGCGCCCAGTCTCCCTCCTCAGCACGGATTACAAAATCTTTGCCAGGGCATTGGCCTCACGCCTTGGCTCCGTGCTGGACCACATGATCCACCCTGACCAGTCCTACACGGTCCCGGGCCGCTCCATCCACATTAATTTCCATCTGTTCCGGGACCTGATCCATCATTCCCAGAGGGCTGGTCTGTCTTCTTATCTCTTGACCAGGAGAAGGCGTTCGACAGGGTGGAGCACGCGTATTTACTCGGAACTCAGGCATTTGGGTTCGGGATGCATTTTGTCGCCCGGATCCAATTACTGTACTCTGCCGCAGAGTGCCTGATTAGGGTTAACGGGTTCCTGACGGCACCCCTTCGCTTTGGGAGAGGAGTACAGCAGGGCTGCCCCTTGTCTGGCCAACTGTATTCGATTTGCGTGGAGCCATTCCTGCACCTCTTGCGGAGGAGGTTGTCGGGTTTGGCTCTGCGCGGCTCGGGTGTCGGGATGGTCCTATCGGCTTACGCCGATGACGTGCTCCTCATGTTCACAGACCCGGCTGACTTGCGGAGGATGCAAGAATGCCAGGCGGTGTACTCCGCCGCGTCCTCCGCCAGGATCAACTGGGCCAAGTGCTCCGGATTCGTGGTCGATCCATGGGAGACGGACCCCCTTCCAGAGGAGCTCAGGCCTTTCACCTGGAGCAGGACCAACTTCCTCTACCTGGGGGTCCATCTCTGCCCAGCCGAAGAATCCTGGCCGGCGAACTGGCAGGAGTTGGAGGCCAAAGTCTCCGCCCGCCTGGGTCGCTGGACAGGACTGCTCTGAGTGCTGTCCTACAGGGCACTAGTTCTCGTCATAAACCAGCTGCTCGTCTCCATGCTGTGGTACCGGCTGGTCACTTTGACCCCTCCCCCTGGCTTTGTCACCAACATCCAGAGAACCTTTGTCCGGTTCTTCTGGGACAACCGACGGCACTGGGTCTCTGCCGAGGATCTGTATCTCCCATTTAGTGAGGGCGGTCAAGGTCTGGTGTGCCTCCGCACACAGCTAGTGACCTTCCGCCTCCAGACCCTGCAGAGATACCTTTACGTCGAGCCTCCTCCCCGATGGCGTGCGATGGCGACGTATTTCTTCCGCCAGTTGCATGGCCTGAACTATGATGTGCAGCTCCTGCATATCAATCTGGGGCATATTCCGACCTCCTTGCGGGAGTTGCCCGTCTTTTACCAGGACCTCCTCACGGTCTGGAACACGGTCGCCTCGCGACGCAGCTCCCCCCCCGTCAGGAGTAGCGGCTCTCGTGCGAGAGCCGCTGCTCAGGAATCCGCACCTCCAGCCGTATAACTTCAGGTGGCTGGCGGAGAGGAGGGCCGTGGACGGCGGGGTGACCAGGATCGGGGACGTGCTGGATGGCGGAGGAGCGGGCTGGATGAGCCCCCACGTGCTGGCAGAGCGTGCGGGGGTGGCCAACTGGTACGCGGCCAAAGCCATCCAAGACCTTAGGACACTTGTGCTCGGACCTGAGTGCACACGCGGTCTTGAGGCGGCGCAAGCGTGCGGTGGGATCCCGCCCGAGCGTTCCCCTGCTCGGACGGAATTTCACATTGGCCCCTCCCACCCGGGTCAGGCGCCCCACAGCTTGAGCCGCCTCATGGAAATGCCCTCTGTGCCCTTTGCCACCACACGGAGGCGTTTCCTGTCCGGGCTGCTGCTGCACACCCTCCACTACCGCGTCCTCGCCTGTTGCCCGGATACACCTTGGCGGGCCTTGTTGCCGCCGGACAGCGGAGGTCCCCAGTGGATCTCCCCCCCACTATCTTGGGGACATGGGGTGGAGGGTGCTGCACGCAGCAGTACCGTACAACTGTAGGTTTTTCCGGTTCACGGGCTCCCAAGTGTGTCCTTCTTGCAACCTTGTGGACTCCGTGGACCATGTCTATATTTCGTGTTGTAGGCTGCACAACCTTTTCAGTTTTCTGAAAAATCTTTTATTGATGTTTTGTTTGCACTTCAGTCCCACGCTCCTGATCTATGGGCGCCTGGTGCAGAGGGAAGCGGATTGGGAGGACAGCCTCCTCGTGAACCTGCTCCTGGGGCCTGGCGAGGCGCGCCATCAACAGGTCCAGGCAGCGGGCGATCAACGGGGTTGTCCATCCTGACTGTCTGCCCCTCTACCGCAGCTATATTCACGGCCAGGTGTCCCTGGAAAGGGAGTATGTGGTGTCCGAGGGCACAGTGATGCCTTCTGTGCCCACTGGGCACCGCAGGAACTGGGGTGTATTATTGACTCCGATAATCACATTTTAATTTGTTGTTTTAAGTTTCCTTTCCGCTTTGTCTTTTGTTTCGGGCGATTCCCCTCCTTTTCGGGAGCTGCCCTTTTTGAGTTGTCTCTGAATTAATTTGATTTTGTTTCTTTGGTTGGGAAAGAAAATAGTTCCCCCACTAAGCCAGATCTGTGTATAAACTGCAGGATTGGACACACAGCCAGTCATGCCACAGTGATGGCTGCTCGTAAACCGGCTCCCAGATTTTCGGAGACAGACCAGGAGCACCTGCTTAGATGCCATGGAGGAGAGGGGTCATCATCTGTTGCCCGGTCAGAGCCCCAACCCAAGGGGTGAATCCGCCACGGCATTGCGGGAGGAGGTGGCAGAAGTGGTGAATGCCAGGAGCCTGACACTGCGCTCTGGCAGGCAGTGCCCCCCCAAAAAATGTGCGACCTTCTGTGAGTAGCAAGGGTGAGTGAGCATCCCTCTTGAAACCCCGCACATGCTTGGCACGGAACTTCAACCCTGCTTAGACACCTGGAGGCCATAGCAACAAGTTACACTTCCCCCAGGAACAGAATCTAACCCCTTCCCCTCACCCCTCAACGAGCACCCTTCAATGCTGACCGCTTCCCCCAAAACTGTCAGCACAACGCCCGAGACACAGGCACGCATTGCGCACCATGCACTGCAATATGTTAATGCTTGCTACCCATCTTATGTTCCCACAGGAAAAGAACATCCACAACGCACGGGAGACGACACAGACTGGTGGTGGGTGTGCCTGACCTGCGGCAGCTGAGTAGCATGGAGGAGCGTGCCATGGAGCTGGCAGGGGGTGATGGGCCAAATGGTCACTGACAGCCAGGTCAGTGTACAGGATGCAAGTGAGCAGAAGCGCACCCTCAGCCTTGGTCCTCCTCTCAGTAAGTGCGATGCTGCATGGAATGTTTTGCCTCCCTCCGCCTAATGTGTGTTCTTTTTTCCAGCTCTGGACCCAGAGGAACCCGGCCCTTCGGGTGTTGCCGCCTCCCCCACTGCCCTGGATCAAACCCCCACGACCCCCTGGATGACACCTCGGAGGGAGGCACTGAGGAATCCTCCGAGGGCAGCACCACTGAAGCGTCACCAGCATGTACCACACAACCCACCAACACAGAGATGATCACTACGGTAGGTACCTTTTAGTGTTGGGGCTTCTGGATCACGATCTGGTGAGCACATCACAACCGCTGGTGCACATTGGCTGGAGGTGGGCACAGAGAACCATAGAACCATAGAAAATTACAGCTCAGAAATAGGCCTTTTGGCCCTTCTTGTCTGTGCCGAACCATTTTTTGCCTAGTCCCACTGACCTGCACTTGGACCATATCCCTCCACACCCCTCTCATCCATGAACCCGTCCAAGTTTTTCTTAAATGTTAAAAGTGACCCCGCATTTACCACTTTATCCGGCAGCTCATTCCACACTCCCACCACTCTCTGCGTGAAGAAGCCCCCCCTAATATTCCCTTTAAACTTTTCTCCTTTCACCCTTAACCCATGCCCTCTGGTTTTTTTCTCCCCTAGCCTCAGCGGAAAAAGCCTGCTTGCATTCACTCTATCTATACCCATCAAAATCTTATACACCTCTATCAAATCTCCCCTCAATCTTCTACGCTCCAGGGAATAAAGTCCCAACCTATTCGAGGGCTCGGGCACACGGAGGTCTGCCGGAGGCCAGGATTCAACTGTCCATCCACTGCGCTCTGCACAATCGGGATCCCGGCGATGGATGCAAAGCTGAGAGTTCGGGCCTCCTGCTGTGCACGGCCCATATCGAAATTAATGAACTGCCCTGCCTGGGCATACAGGGCATCTGTGACCTGCCACACACATCTGTGCACGGAGGCCTCGGAGATCCCAGGGGCGGCACGGTAGCACAGTGGTTAGCACTGCTGCTTCACAGCTCCAGGGACCTGGGTTCGATTCCCGGCTCGGGTCACTGCCTGTGTGGAGTTTGCACATTCTCCTCGTGTCTGCGTGGGTTTCCTCTGGGTGCTCCGGTTTCCTCCCACAGTCCAAAGATGTGCTGGTTAGGTTGATTGGCCATGATAAAATTGCCCCTTAGTTTCCTGAGATGCGTAGGTTAGAGGGATTAGTGGATAGGATATGGGGGTAGGGCCTGGGTGGGATTGTGGTCGGTGCAGACTCGATGGGCCGAATGGCCTCTTTCTGCACTGTAGGGTTCTATGAATTCTATGAGCTAGGTCGCCACTGGGAGCCTGGACTGACCCGGAGGCATTGAAATTGAGGGCTGCCATCACCTTCACGTCAACAGGTGGCCGCTGCTCCTCTGAGGTGCCAGGTGTGAGAGCACCATGGTCTTGGACAAATGCAGCCGGCGATGGCACATCTCCTCCCAGAGGGCCTCGAAGGAATTGTAGGACCTGTACCTCCTTGGCCCCGGCACCCTCCACCTTCTGTGCACCCCCTCAGGATCCTGCTCACCCACCTCCAGGCCCTCAGCCCCCTGCCCTCCTTCCTGAGGGTCTGGTGGTGGATGCTCCTGTGGTGGTCTCTCCATGCCCTGCTGCCACCTGCCTCCTGAGCCGCCCCCTCCTCCTCCTCTGCCCCTGCTGCCATCAACATGGCCAGCTCCAGATCGAGCAAACCAAGATCCATCTGCACCGTGGGATTTGGAAAGAGCATAGAATGACGGATTATTCTCATTAGCTGCATGGACCCAGCACCACCTTCACTTGGGCCAGAACCCCCACTTGTGGGAGCTGGCAACCCCACCCAATCCATGGTGCCATGCGTGGCCCGATTAGGGTTGTGTGAGATTCCCATCATGACAAATGCTGGCACAGATTATGTAGGTTGGTGTGCAGCCGTGAGCAACGCACACCCTTGAGCCATTGCTATGTGTGTAACTGCAGCATCCGTTACAGGCATGTGTTGCTGGTCTGTGTCACAGGGCAGAGACAGACTGCAAATCAGCACCAGATGTGTGCCCAGTGACAGCAGATTCCATGCAGTCCATGTCTGAACCTCTGCACCCCGGCCTGGAGCAGCAGCTGCTTCATCTGGTTAGGCCTCAGTCAGCACATGGTGCACTCCTCCCCCACCCCGCAACACCAGCACTTAGTAGAGTCCCTGACCACACTCCACAGCGAGACAATGCCACTGCAAAGTGCTGTGGAGGGGGGAGGGGGAGCAGGAGCACTCGATGCTGCCTCTCAGTGCACTTCAGCGCTGCTTGGAGGGGGTGGGGGCTGGGGAGGAGCGGGAGCCCTCGAGGCTGCTTCTCTCAGTGCACTTCAGTGCTGCTTGGAGGGGGTGGGGGCTGGGGAGGAGCGGGAGCCCTCGAGGCTGCTTCTCTTAGTGCGCTTCAGCGCTGCTTGGAGAGCGGGGGGTGAACAACAAAGAACAAAGAACAATACAGCACAGGAACAGGTCCTTCGGCCCTCCAAGCCCGAGCCGCTCCCCGGTCCAGGATTGAATCCTGAATCCAGGATCCCCGCCCAATTTTCCAGCCTATCTACATCCTAATATCCTATCCACCGAGCTGTCCCTCACAGCTACGATGCTTTGTTCATCACAACCTATTAACTCACCCCCACCCCCCCATTTCAGACCATGTGATCTCCAGGGAGAGGCGAAAACCCAGAGTGAAAACCCCAGGGGGCGAGCAGGACTCCCTGATGGAACCTCACCCAGGAGCTGTGAGGAGCAGCACTTACCTCCTCACGCCAGTTCAAGGCTGCCACGCCAGGTTGCGACTTTTAAATACCTATTCTGATTCGCGCCAAAATTACATCACGCCAAAGAGGTGGGAGACGCAGGCGTGGGCGGAGATTGCCGTGTGGATTCCGATAGTGGCATGTAAAGGTGTGTAAACTCGTGCTAATCAGTGGCCCGCCGATTTTCAGCGGGTTCCCGGCAGCACCATTTTTCTCCAGCGGGGAGATGCGCGTGGGTCGTAAAAACTGTAAGGGAACCCGTGAAATGGCCTTCACGCGCATCCCCCGGCCCGACCCGACAGAAAGGTTGCGGGTCACGATGGGAGAATCACAGCCAATATGTGTCTGATCAACACTTCCAATCATAACCTCTGTTGGGCCTTTTTTCCGAGCCCTCCTATAGCGTCAGCCCGAATACATCGCTGGGCACTATTATTAGGCACTTATGAGTCTACCCTGGAACATAGACCAGGGACACAAGTCACAAACGCAGACGCCCTGAGTTGCATCCCTTTGCCCACAAGCTTCCCATCACCACCAGAAATGGATGAAGTAGTGATGACATGAAATCTTATGGATACTTTGCCAATTTTAGCAAAACAAATAAAGATTTGGACTTGAAACGACCCCACATTGGCAAAGCTAAGCCACATGATATAAAATGGAGGAATGTCTGACTCAAGACTTGAAGCCGTATGTGACAAAATACCCGGAACTAAACACAGAAAATGGCAGTATCCTGTGGGAAGCCAGGATAGTTATCCCACATCCCACTCAAAGGCCTATCCTTCAACAACTGCATAATGGCCAACCAGGGGTAACAAAATGAAAACGCTCGTGAGAAGCTACATCTGGTGGCCTGGAATTGATGGAGACATAGAGAAAATGGTAAAAACGGGTAGAATATGAACATAAGAACATAAGAAATAGGAGCAGGAGTAGGCCATCTAGCCCCTCGAGCCTGCCCCGCCATTCAATAAGATCATGGCTGATCTGAAATGGATCAGTTCCACTTACCCGCCTGATCCCTATAACCCCTAATTCCCTTACCGATCAGGAATCCATCTATCCGTGATTTAAACATATTCAACGAGGTAGCCTCCACCACTTCAGTGGGCAGAGAATTCCAGAGATTCACCACCCTCTGAGAGAAGAAGTTCTTCCTCAACTCTGAAAACCAGAAAAACCAGGAGACACCAGCTTTTCTCCACCCCTGGGAATGGCCTGCACGCAGTGGGAAGCAGGCCGCGCACTCGAGGTGTGGAGCCCGCGAAGGCGCACTCGGGGCTGCAGCTGCCATATTCCCCCTCACCTATTGGTCAAAGTGCGATGACGTTCTGTGGGCGGGCAGTGACGTCAGAGACCCGCTGCAACTGCGCGCAGAAACCGTTGAGCGCATTAACTCTGTATGTACCAGACGCTTCTAATACATGAACCCTCTTTTATGTAAGAATGTTACAATTTTGTGTAGCTGTTATTAGGAACCTGTAGAGACTTTTAGAGAGAGATATGAAGTTCTCCGTAACCAATGCGAAGAATCACACAAGATTTTCTGTTTTAAGATTCTTAATGCAACAATTAATCTAAAATCAACATCAACTAAACCTTTCTTAGCAGACAGCTAATGCACTAACTGTCTCGGTCTGGGTGCGGCCAAGACCAGCCACCTCCTCCCATGTGTCCCGATGTGAAAAGCTACTTTCGTTAGGTATTGATCTGATCCCCCACCCGTCCCAGGCCAACAACAACAACAATCAGGTCATGTGGGCTTGTCACTGGGAAGATTTCATAGGACAACGCATCCCGCTCTCCAAATTACTCCATTTCGCCTTGGATTAAAGAAGACAGTTTAAAGATAAACATCTGATAATATCTAGTGACCATAACATTGTGAAGTCTGGATAGTCACATGAGCAGCCTGGGAATGGAGGGATACAAACGATTGGTCTAGTTGGACCAAGGAGCAGCACAGGCTTGGAGGGCCGAAGGGCCTGTTTCCTGTGCTGTACTGTTCTTTGTTCTTTGTCTGTCTTGTATCCAGTAATCTTTTGCTGGAAAGTGGCTGAAGAAAGTAGAAAGATAATTTAATGCATTGGATTTTAGCTGTGTTTTATTAGTTTTAAGATATTGCTGAATTAAATTACAATCATTTGGGACACGAACCCATTGAATTCTGGCCCGGATTAAATTCTGGTCGTTGTAATTAATATGCACATCTCTTGTTCTGCATGTGAGATCATCACTTAAAATAATTAGCATTTCTAAAATTCTCATAATATTAATGTGAGTTGCTGTTCAAACACTTTGAGGAAGGAAACTTTACTGCAAAGGTTAAATAGGAAATTAAGTTCTTTTAAATTTATGTTGTTGACGCAAGGACAATTGTTGGTCGCAAAACTGAAAAAACATTTTTTTGCGGGTCAGGTGAAGGGATATTTAGCTAATGTGGGGAAATTGGGGTGACATGCAGCTCAGATCTGATCTAATTGAATAGCAGAGAAAACTTGAGGGGCTGAATAGCCTTCCCCTGTTCATAATGTTCTATGCCTTTTACTGAGCATGGGATGAAGAAACAGCCTTTGATACCAATTATTTTCTTGTGTGGTTATTTCCCTTGTAATTCCCCTGAACTTTGGGAATTCTGATAGGAGAACAGGCGCAGCAGGCATGCGAGGAAATACGAAACAAATGTACCAACTGACTCAAGAACAGCTTCTTCCCTGCTGCCATTAGACTTTTGAATGGACCTAGCTCGCATTAAGTTGATCTTTCTCTACGCCCTAGCAATGACTATAACACTCCATTCTGCACTCTCTCCTTTCCTTCTCTATGAACTGTATGCTTTGTCGGTATAGCGCGCAAGAAACAATACTTTTCACTGAATACTAATACATGTGACAATAATAAATCAAATCAAAATCAGTATGATCGCAGTTCTGCTGAAAAGTCATCAACCTGAAGTGTTGAATTAGAATAAACAGAACAAACTAGCTTGGATATTCCCAGGCCTTTGGTCTGAGGAATGTACCCAGCCCAGCCAAGCTAATCCTGCAAAGATCCCCAACAAACGAAAGGAGATTTGTGCCAAAATTGGGAGAGTTGTCCCACAGATTAACTTGACATGGATTTGCTAAACTATACCTTACAGTTAATGTCCCAGGTTCCTCCATCACCAATCCTGGTTATTGTTGCAATATGCTTTTAAGGTAAAGTGAGGGGTTAGCATTCAAATATACCACATTCTTACAGGGCTCAACGGAAAGGCTGCTTCCCCTGGCTGGGAAGAGTGAGTTGAGTATAGAATGGGGCGACAGCAGTCTTGGAATAAGGGGCAGGATATTTAGGACTAAGATGAGGATGAATATCCTCACATACTGGGTGGTGAATCTTTGGAAATCTCTGATGAACAGACTCGGGGTAGGATTTTCCGGCAGTGCTCACCCCAAAGCCGGAAAATCCCACCCGAGGTCAATGGACCTTTGCATGATCCGTGTCTCCGCTACGATTCCGGTGGCGGGTGGGAAGGAAATATTCCGCCCTCAGTCATTGCCTAAGTAAGGAGGGTCGCTCATTTAAGGCAGTGATGAGGAGAAATCTTTTCTTTCAGAGGGTTGTGAGTCTCTGGAACTCTCTTCCTCAAAATGTGGTGGAAGCAGAATCTTCGAATAATTTTAAGACCGGGCTCGATAAATTCTTGATTAACAAGGGAGTGAAAGGTTATCAACTCAATCCTTAATCTGCTGCCCCCTAATTTTGAGATTATGCCCCCTAGTTCTAGTTTCACCCACCAGTGGAAACAGCCTTCCTGCTTCTACCTTATCTATTCCCTTCATAATCTTATGTGTTTCTATAAAATCCCCCCTCATTCTTCTGAATTCCAATGAGTATAGCCCCAGTCTACACAGTCTCTCCTCATAAGCCAACCCTCTCAACTCCGGAATCAACCTAGTGAATCTCCTCTGCACCCTCTCCAGTGCCAGTATATCCTTTCTCAAGTAAGGAGACCAAAACTGTACACAGTATTCCAGGTGTGGCCTCATCAGCACCTTATACAGGTGCAACATAACCTCGCTGTTTTTAAACTCCATCCCTCTAGCAACAAAGGACAAAATTCCATTTGCCTTCTTAATTACCTGCTGCATCTGCAAACCAACTTTTTGTGATTCCTGCACAAGGACACCCAGGTCCCTCTGCACAGCAGCATGCTGCAATTTTTTACCATTTAAATAATAGTACATTTTGTTGTTATCCCTACCAATATGGATGGCCTCACATTTACCAACATTGTACTCCATCTGCCAGCCCCTTGCCCACTCACTTAAACAATCTATATCCCTTTGCAGATATTCAATGTGCTCTTTGCTCTACCACTGATCTTAGTGTCATCTGCGAATTTTGACACACTACACTTGGTCCCCAACTCCAAATCATCTATGTAAATTGTAAACAATTGCAGTCTCAACACTGATCCCTGAGGCACACCACTGGTCACTGATCACCAACCAGAAAAATACCCATTTATCCCCACTCTTTGCTTTCTGTTAGTTAACCAATCCTCTATCCATGCTAATACATTACCCGTAACACCGTGCACCTTTATCTTATGCTGCAGCCTTTTGTGTGGCACCTTGTCGAATGCCTTCTGGAAGTCCAGATACACCACATCCCATTGTCCATCTCGCTCAAAGAATTCCACTAAATTAGTTAAACATGACCTGCTTTTCATGAACCAAAGCTGTGTCTTACCAATGGGAATTTCTATCCAGATGTCTTGCTACTTCTTCCTTGATGATAGGTTCAAGCATTTTCCCCACTACAGAAATGAAACTAACCGGTCTATAGTTACCCGCCTTTTGTCTACCTCTTTTTTTAAACAGTGATGTCACATTTGCTGTTTTCCAATCTGCGGGAACCACGCCAGAGTCCAGCGAATTTTGGTAAATTACCATGAGTGCATTTACTATTTCCCCCGCCATCTCTTTTAGTATCCTGGGATGCATTCCATCAGGGCCAGGAGACCTGTCTACCTTTAGCCCTATTAGCTTACCTAACACTGCTTCTTTAGTGATAACGATCATTTCTGGGTCCTCACCTGCCATAGCCTTCCTGTCATCAATTTTTGGCATGTTATTTGTGTCTTCCTCTGTGAAGACCGACACAAAATACCTGTTCAATGCCTTGGCCATTCCCTCATTTCCCATTATTACATCCCCCTTCTCATCCTCTAAAGGACCAATGTTACCTTAGCCACTCTTTTTTGTTTTATATATTTATAGAAACCTTTGCTATCTGTTTTTATATTCTGAGCTAGTTTACTCTCATAATTCATCTTACTTTTCTTTATAGCTTTTTTCGTGGCTTTCTGTTGACCTTTAAAGATTTCCCAATCCTCTAGTTTCCCACTAATCTTTGCCACTTTGTATGCATTTTCTTTCAATTTTATTTCCTTAGATATCCATGGCTGATTATCCCTTTTTCCTACAGTCCTTCCTTATCACTGGTATATACTTTTTCTGAGCACTGTGAAAAATCGCTTTGAAAGTCCTCCACTGTTCCTCAGTTGTCCCACTTTCAAGTTTTTGCTCCCAGTCTATCTTAGCCACTCTTCCCTCATCCCATTGTAGTCTCCTTTGTTTAAGCACAAGACACTGTCAAGGCAGGCATCTTAAAGGATCCACCTCCATTCACAGGGCTGTTGGTTCAATCACGTGCCTGTTACACATGTGTGTTAGATGCCCTTGCGCTCTGTCAAAATTATTTTGAGGATTCATTTATTATCCAATACTGAATGAGTGAGGATCTTTATATCCTTTATATTACTTTACTGTGTGCAAGCTCTAATCACCTGATTCAGTCTGGGACCTCTTGGCCTAAGTGAGGAGTTATAAGGAGTGTTTTATATCGTGAAGCTATACTCTTTTATTTTTGGAAATATGATTTTCAAACGTTTTTAACTGGCTGAAAATTTAGCAATTTGAAATCAGACAGAACAAACTACTTAAAAATGTAGGGCCACCTTCCAAAGTAAAGGTATAAAAACAAACAAGTCGCCCTCAAGAGAGCGTGAAGAGAGGGACATTTCCTATGATTCAGAGACCCATCAAAACTCACCACTGTCGAAGGAAAAGATATTATAATGCGAATTGCTGAATTTTACTAAACTGTCATCTTGTTAAGACAATGGGGGACTGTTGGTCAGCCAGGACATACAACTTGCAACCCACCCAAATGGGAACAGACACTCAACCATTGCGTACAAAAGGTCAAAGGAGGTTAATAGAGAAATCAGTAAGGGTGGAGCTGGTTTCAGTGCACTTTGACTTAATTTCCACTTGCATTAAACCCATACATTGCTTCAAGTTAAAATTTCCCCCATTCACACGAGTTGGTTGGGTCAGGGACACAGGGCTGATGCATGTTATCATGTGTTGGTATTAACAGTGGATTGAGGGAGGGCACTTTATTTTCAGCTGGTGTCGAAAATGGTGTGGAGTCAATGTTTGGCCACTGGAATGATGGAGAAGACTTTCTGGGTTGAGTTGACATCTGCCGCTCCTGGTAAAAATTACTCTGAGATACTCTGAGGGGCAGCACGGTAGCACAGTGGTTAGCACTGCTGCTTCACAGCTCCAGGGACCTGGGTTCGATTCCCGGCTTGGGTCACCGTCTGTGTGGCGTTAGCACATTCTCCTCGTGTCTGCGTGGGTTTGCTCCGGGTGCTCCGGTTTCCTCCCACAGTCCAAAGATGTGCGGGTTAGGTTGATTGGCCAGGTTAAAAATTGCCTCTTAGAGTCCTGAGATGTGTAGGTTAGAGGGATTAGCGGGTAAATATGTGGGGTTAGGGCCTGGGTGGGAGTGTGGTCGGTGCAGACTCGATGGGCCGAATGGCCTCCTTCTGCACTGTAGGGTTTCTATGATTCTATGTTGATGGCCTGCCCCAGGTAACTCTGTCTCCAGCCAGTAGCAGAGCCAGTCAGGGCTTGATACTCAGGTGGGGGAGGGGGAGGGGGTGGGGGATTCGGTGGGGAGAGGGATTCTCAAGGGAGAGGGATTCGGTGGGGAGGGGGATTCGGTGGGGAGGGGGATTCGGTGGGGAGGGGGATTCGGTGGGGAGGGGGATTCGGTGTGGAGAGGGATTCGGTGGGGAGGGGATTCGGTGGGGAGGGTGATTTGGTGGGAGGGTGATTCGGTGGGGAGGGTTCCACTGCAGTTTGGACCTTATGCCTCCACTTGCTTCTAGCGACCTCTACCACATTTTTAACAATCAGCTCAAGTCTGAGAGCCTGGTTTCAGTTTGCCCCTCCCAGCAGTTTGTTCACTAATGTCCTTTAGGGAAGGAAACCTGCCGTCCTTACCCAGTCTGGCCTACATGTGACTCCAGACCCACAGCAATGTGTTTGAATCTCAACTGCCCTCCAAGGGCACCTGGGAATGGGCAATAAATGCTGGCCAGCCAGTGATGCCCATGTCCCTCAAATGAATTAAAATAAAATTAGCATACCCCAGCTCCCAGATTCTCCCAGGTTACTGGATTGGATCGACAACCCAGGAGACTGGACTAATAATCCGGAGAAAGTGACTTCAGATTCCAGCATGGCAGTTTGGAAATTTGGACCCAGTTTCAGAAACGTGGGAATAAGGAGCTGGTATGAGTAAAAGCGACACTGAAGACGTTGGATTGCAAATCCAAACGGCTCACTTTAGGGAAGGAAATCTGCCATTTTTACCTGGTCTGACCTCTATGTGACTTGGGACCCATGCAAATGTACTCAATTCATAATTATCACTTGGTCAAGAAGGTATTCCATCTTTTATCATAGAAGCGTAAAATCCCAGAATGGGTTTCATCCGGGTGCTCCGGTTTCCTCCCACAGTCTGAAAGACGTGCTGGTTAGATGGATTGTCCATGCTAAATTCTCCCTCAGTGTACCCGAACAGGCCCCGGAGTGTGCCGACTAGGGGACTTTGACAGTAACTTCATTGCAGTGTTAATGTAAGGCTACTTGTGACTCTGATAAATAAACTTTTTTAAAAAACTAAAGGGTCTTGTGATTTTACATGGCAGTTAGCCCCCAAGCTGTTAATATCAATCAAACTATCTATGGTTTCTATGGTTCTCATGTTATAAATGCCTAATTTTTTTGCTGTGGGGCTGAGCTGCTCTTTTCGAGTTCAACCCTTCCCTGTTCATTTTTGTAACCTGTGCACTTCTTTGCCCAAACTCTGGCATTTTTGCCAAAACGATTGTCAGAAAATCAGTGGGCTGTCATTTGATTTTTGCCTCCTGTATCATAGAATCATAGAACCCTACAGTGCAGAAAGAGGCCATTGGGCCCATCGAGTCTGCACTGACCACAATCCCACCCAGGCCCTACTCCCATATCCCTACATATTTACCCGCTAATCCCTCTAATTTACACATCTCAGGACACTAGGGGCAATTTTAGCATGGCCAATCAACCTAACCCACACATCTTTGGACTGTGGGAGGAAACCGGAGCACCCGGAGGAAACCCACGCAGACACGAGGAGAATGTGCAAACTCCACACAGACAGTGACCCAAGCCGGGAATCGAACCCAGGTCCCTGGAGCTGTGAGGCAGCAGTGCTAACCACTGTGCTACCGTGCCGCCCTGTAGGAGATCCCTGTTTAGCATCTGGCTTGGGCGTGAGCACATCTGTGCAGGAGGGGTGCGGGGGGAAAAGGGGGGGGTGCAAGACTCTGCAGCATGCAGCATGTACTGGGCCTCTTCTCTGACCTCTGTGGATCCAAATGATGGGGATTGCTATGTGGGAGGGGTCTCTGCCACATAGAGGTACAGTGCAGCCTGGCTTGTGTCTGGACCTGCTTTTAAAGTGAGCAGCCCCCTCTAAGACCTCCTCACTCTCCTGCACTGAGGTGGGTTAATGTGGACCGGAATTTTCTGACCATTCCTGTCAATTGGATCTTCCGGCCCTGCCGACGGTGAAACATTGCCGCGTGTTTCCCGGCGGCAGGGAAGGGAGTGTGTCTACACACACGCACAGACATGCACAAGGCAGTGTCCAACATGCACAAGGCAGTGTCCAACAGTGCCAGGGGGTGCCTGGGCTGTGCCGGGGGGGGGCAGTGCCAGGTGGTGCATAGGCAGTTTCAGGGGGCTGTGGTGGGGGCAATGCCAAGTGACGCCTGGACAATGCCATGACAGTGGCGGGGGCAGTGCTGATGGGTACGAGGGTTCCAGAGTGACCTCCTTTGCTCTCTCTGTCCTGGGACAGCCCTTAAAAATGGTACCCTGATCCTTGGTGACCAATTTGCGGGTAGGGCAGACAAATCAGAAGCTGCCTTCCCCTCCCCATGTGTGACCCACCATTGCAGTTAGTCCAGAAGTAGGTCATGCAATTAATAGTGAGAAATTCTGGTAATCAGTTGCCCACTGAATGGATGTTAGATTTCATGTGTTTTAGATTTTAATAATTCTAAGCGAATGATTTCTCCTCTCGCGCTTTTATAAATTATTTTAAATCTCTGATGTTAGATTACCAAACTACAATTTCTCTCTACAAATGTGATAGGAGGGATACTGGCTCGGGTCTGGAATGCACTGCCTGGAAGTGTGACAGAGGCAGGCTCAATTGAGGCATTCAAGTGAGCATCAGATGTTTATTTGAATAGAGACAATGTGGGGGGTACGGGGAAAAGGCCCAAGACATAATGCTGATAATATGGGAGGCGAACAGATGGATAGAAGCCGCTCCTTTAAAACTCAGATGAGGAGGAATTTCTTCAGCCAGAGGGTGGTAAAGCTGTGGAACTCATTGCCACAGAAGGCTGTGGAAGCCAGACCATTGAGTGTCTTTAAGACAGAGATAGATAGGTTCTTGATCAATAAGGGGATCAAAAGGTTAAGGGGCGAAGGCAGGAGAATGGGGATGAGAATCATATCAGCCATGATTGAATGGCGGAGCAGATTAGAGGGCCGAATGGCTTAATCCTGCTCCTATATCTGATGTTTTTATACTGGCGCAGGCTTCAAGGGCCTGTTCCTGTGTTGTATTGTTCTTTGTTCTAATTTTGAGAGCTAGTGGAGACTTGTTGGGCCAAACGGCCTCCTTCTGTGCTGTAACAATTCTGTGATTCTGTATTTTTGTTGCTTCACTGTCAGAGGGTCAAAATCCTGGAACCTCCTTCCCTAACAGCATTATGGGTCCACCTATACCGCTTGGACTTAGCACTTGTCTTGTTTTTCTGATGCAGAATGGCCAACAACATGATTCTAAACTATCTATTACTAACACATTTTCAGAACATGAGCACACAACTGCAAGACATTTGCAGCCTTGTTACAACTATCCCTAACATGTACTATCTGACCTTCAACTCCTTGGTCTTGGGGGGCGGCACGGTGGCACAGTGGTTAGCACTGCTACTTCACAGCGCCAGGGACCCTGGTTCGATTCCCGGCTTGGGTCACTGTCTGTGTGGAGTTTGCATGTTCTCCCAGTGTCTGCGTGGGTTTCCTCCAGGTGCTCCGGTTTCCTCCCACATCCTGAAAGTCGTGCTGGGTAGGTGAATTGACCTGAACAGGCGCTGGACTGTGGCGACCAGGGGAATTTCACAGTAACTTCATTGCAGTGTTAATGTAAGCCTTATTTGTGACTAATAAATCAACTTTAACTTTAGGTCAAGTGACTGCATGAAGTACAGAGTGTAGTGTATTGTATCTAATACTGGAGCCCACCACTACAATCACCCTAATGTCATGACTGTGATTAAGGAGGCAGCTGACTGCTACCTTTCCAATGGCAATTAGGGATGGGCAATAAATAATGGCCTGGCCAGCGAAGCTCACAACCCTTGAATAACTAAAAATAATTCAATGTACTTATTTACAAAGCCAATTTCTCATTCAATTAAGATCCTTAACAATTTGGCTTACTAACGTCAAGGATTTGTGAATATGAATCTTCAGATCCCTTGTTTCTTGCATCCATCTCAAAATATTACCATGTAGATAATGCTGGATGTCCTTTTTACTCTTCAATGATGCTTCACTTCACAAGGAATAAAACCAGACGGACTACCCAGCAGCGACCTTGGCACCAGAAATGCCAACAGCATACCCTGGCCAATTGACCCTGCCATGTCCTCCTTACTAACATCTGGGGACCTGTGCCAAAATGGGGAAAGCAATCTCACAGACTAGTTAATTAACAATCTGAATGATATCCTTACCGCCAATGTCTCAGACACCCTCATCATCCCTGGCAATGTCCTGTCCCATTGGCAGGATAAACCCACCAGACATGGTGACACATCTCTATATTTATTTATTAGTGTCACAAGTGGGCTTACATTAACACTGCAATGAAGTTACTGAGAAAATCCCCTAGTCGCCACACTCCAGCACCTGTTCGGGGACACTGAGAGAGAATTTAGCATGGCCAATGAGTCCAAAAATGTGCAGGTTAAGTGGCCTGGCCATGGTAAGTTGTCCTTTGGCATCCCCAGATTTGTAGGTTAGAGGGATAAGTGGTGTAAATGTGTGGGGTTACAGGCATAGGGTGGGAGATAGAGCCTGAATAAGATGTTCTGTCAGAGAGTCAGAGCAGACTCGATGAGTCAAATGGCCTCTTCTGAACCATGGGGTTCTATGGTTCTAACCAGCGCGTCTTTCAATTGTGGGAGGAAACTGGATCACCCGGAGGAAACACACGCAGACAAGGGGAGAACATGCAGGCTCCGCACAGACAGTGACCCAAGCCAGGAATCGAACCTGGGTCCCTGGCGCTGTGAGGCAGCAGTGCTAACTAACTGTGCCACCATGTTGCCCATCTGGTCAGAGCTGCCCTGGGAGTTGTCAGCTCTGAGTTTGGACACCAAGAAGTCTCATAGTATCAAATCGGAAATCAGTAAAGAAACCTCCAACTGCTAGTCACCTACTGCTCCCCATTAGCTGGAGAATCAGTACTCCTCCATGTTGAACCGCCTTTTGGCTAAGATCAAGTGTAGTATGGAGAGGATGCTGCACTTGGTTGAGGTCATTAGGTTACATTGAAGCTTCATATGTTTCATATGAAGCAATTTTTAAAAGCGGCATCTCGGCCTTTTGGCTAAGATGCAAATGAGCCCAAGTCTTGGAGAAGGAACCTCCCCCTTCTCCAATCAGCTTGGCTCATGTAGATCGGGCCCAGGACAGGGTGGTTTGGTCGCTCGCCCTGTCTTGTCAGCCTGGATCGGAAATGTCTCAACTTGTTGAGACTCTGAATTGGATTTGATTTGATTGAATTGGAAAAGTATTTAAAAAAACACCACTTGAAGAAGCACAAAATTGGCAAGGGTGCAGAATGTACTCTGGGTGGGGGACTTCAATGTCCATCAATAAGACTGGCTCAGTAACACCACTGCTGGCCTAGTCCGAACGGACATTGCTGCTAGATTGGGCCATTAGCTGATGTTGAGGGAACCAACAAGCGGGATAAACCTACTAGACTTTGTCCTCACAAAACTACCTATCACAGATGCACCTGTCCATGACAGTATTGGTAAAAATGGCCACAACCGAGCCCTGGTGAAAGCCAAGTCAGTTCTTCATGCTGAGGATGCCCTCCATTGTGCTGTGCTTCACTACCACTGTGTTAACTGGGATAAATTCAGAACAGATCTAGCGACTCAAAACTGAGAATCTGTGAGCTGCTATGGGGCATTCGCAGCAGCAAAAGTGTATTCAACCACAATGTGTAACCTCATGGCCCAGCATACCCCCAACTCTACCATTAGCATCAAGCCAAGTGATCAACCCTGGGTCAATGAAGAATGCAGGAGCACCACCGGCCTACAAATGAGGTGTCAACCTAGTGAAGCTACAAAACAGCAATAGTTGCATGTCAAAGAAGATAATAGTCAGAGTTAAGGGATCAAACAACAAATGGGTCAGATCAAATCTCTTGACACAACCACTCGTGAATGATGGTGGACAATAAACAACTAACCAGAGGCTCAACAAATATCTCCATCCTTAATGATGGAGAAACCCAGGACATCTGTGCAACAGAAAAGGCTGAATAGTGTGTGACCATCTTCAGCCAGAAATGCTGAGTGGATTTTTAAAAAAGAATTCGCAAGATGTGACATTAGCAGCTGAACCAGCATTTATTGCCCATCCCTGGTTAACCTTGATAGGGTGGTGGTGAATTAGCTTTTTAGAACCACTTCAGTCCCTGTGGAGTATGTACACCCACAGCGCTGTTAGGGAGGAAGTTCCAGGATTTTGACCCAGCAACAGTGAAGGAACAGTGATATATTTTCAAAGCAGGATGGTAAGTGGCTTGGAGGGGAACTTGCAGGTGGTGTTTCCTGACTGGTTGTAGGGCAGGTAGGACCTGTACAAGATGAACAGGTTGCACCTTAACAGGACCGAGACTAACATCCTCACAGGAAGATTTACTGGTGCTGTGAAGGAGGACGAGATTGGCAAGGGGATGGGAACCTGAGAGGGATCTCAGATCAGAGGAAAGAAAAACTGGCGCCAGAAGTAAAAAAGGTGGTGTTTCCATGTGTCTGCTGCCCTTGGCCTTCCAGGTGGCAGCGGTTGAGATTGTGAAAGGTGCTGTCGAAGGAGCCTTGGTGAGGTGCTGTAGTGCATCTTGTAGATGGTACAGTACTGCCACTGTGTTGAGGGAGTGTATGTTTAAGGTGATGGATGGGGTGTCAATCAAGGGTGTGGTTTGTCTTGGATAGTGTCGTGTTTCTTGGGTGTTGTTGGAGCTGCATTCATCCAGGTAAGCAGAGAATATTCAATCACACTCCTGATTTGTGCCTTGTAGATGGTGGACAGGCTTTGAGAAGTCAGAAGGTGAGCTACTCAGCATAAAATTCCCAACCCCTGATGTGTTAATTATGCTTACCCAGTATTTATATAGCTGGTCATTCAATGCCAAGGTCAAGGATGTCACAGTGTGGGACATTCTTCTTGAGGAGGGTGAACAGCCAGAGGTAGTGGTCCACATTGGTACCATTGACATAGACAGGAAACAAATCGATGTCCTGAAAGTAGAAAGTCAGGAAAAAAAAAAGCAGGACCTCAAAATTTAGTATTAATCCCAGTGCATAATTCTGGCGAGCATTGAAATGGGAGGATTGAGTGATTGAACATTGGCAGAGAATTGGTGTAAGAGGGAGGGCGTTAGATTTCTAAATCATTGGCACTGGTTGTAGGGAAGGTAGGACCTGTACAAGATGAACAGGTTGCACCTTAACAGGACCGAGACTAACATCCTCACAGGAAGATTTACTGGTGCTGTGAAGGAGGACGAGATTGGCAAGAGGATGGGAACCTGAGAGGGATCTCAGATCAGAAGAAAGAAAAACTGGCGCCAGAAGTAGAAAAGTAGCGAGCAAATAGGATCAGAATGCAGAATAATGTTAAAAAGACAAGGTTAAAGGCACTATATCAAAATGCATGCAGCTTTCGCAAAAAGGTGGATGATTTGAAGGCACAGAAAAACAGTGGGTGGGTATGATCTAACTGCTGTTACACAGGTGGAGTTATATGCTGACTGAGACTGGGAACTGGAATATCCAGGGATGTTTCTCATTGGGAAGGATAGACAAAAAAGGAAACCGTAGGTGGGTAGCACTGTTAATAAGGGAGGAAATGAGTTCATTAGTCAGAGAGGATCTTGGATCAAAGGATCAAGATGTCGATTCAGTTTGGGTGGAACTAAGAAACAACAAAAGGCAGCAGACATTGGGAAGACTTGTTAATTGCCCACTAAACTGTTGTGCTAACATTTGGCACAGTATTAATCAGAAAATTAGAGCTGCCTGTAACATGAGTAATATCATAATAACATCCATAGACAGGGTAAGCATAATTAACACTGATGCTATAAAGGACAAATTCCTAGATTGTGTATGAGGTGAACTTCTGGAGCAATACATTGAACAACCAACTAGGGATAAAGCTATTTTAGATTTAGTATCATGTTACGAGAAAGGGTTAACCTTGCTGTAAAGCAGCATTTTGGAAATTGTGATCATACTATGGAAGAATTTTACATTTGTTTGAAAGTGATATGGTTCAGTTTGGAACTAGACTTGTAAATCTGAACAAAGGAAGCTATGAATAGCTAGTATTTAAAAGGAGCATTACCTGGTCTACAACAAATATACACTCCTCAATGACACAAAACCCTAACAGGAAAGGTGCATCAACTGTGGCGAATAAAGATTAAAGGATGTGATTTATAAGGTTTCCAGAAAAAGTGGTTAGCCTAAGGACTGGGGGCAGTTTCAGAGGACCAAGAAACTGATAAAGAATGGAAAGAGAGAATATGAATGCAAACTAGCGAGAACTATAAAGATGGAATGCAAGAGCTTCTTTAGGTGCGTGTAAAGGAAAAGATTATCTCGGACAAATGATGGTCCATTCCAGCCGGAGGCAGAATTTATGACAAAAAAGACAAGGAACAATACAGCACAGGAACCGGCCCTTCGGCCCTCCAAGCCCGCCCCGCTCCCTGGTCCAAACTAGACCATTCTTTTGTATCCCTCCATTCCCACTCCATTCATGTGGCTATCTAGATAAGTCTTAAACATTCCCAGTGTGTCCGCCTCCACCACCTTGCCCGGCAGCGCATTCCAGGCCCCCACCACCCTCTGTGTAAAATATGTCCTTCTGATATCCGTGTTAAACCTCCCCCCCCCCCCGCACCTTGAACCTATGACCCCTCGTGAACGTCACCACCGATCTGGGAAAAAGCTTCCCACTGTTCACCCTATCTATGCCTTTCATAATTTTATACACCTCTATTAGGTCACCCCTCATCCTCCGTCTTTCCAGTGAGAACAACACCAGTTTACCCAATCTCTCCTCATAACTAAGCCCCTCCATACCAGGCAACATCCTGGTAAACCTCCTCTGCACTCTGTCTAAAGCCTCCACGTCCTTCTGGTAGTGTGGCGACCAGAACTGGACGCAGTATTCCAAATGCGGCCGAACCAATGTTCTATACATCTGCAACATCAGACCCCAACTTTTATACTCTATGCCCCGTCCTATAAAGGCAAGCATGCCAAATGCCTTCTTTACTACCTTCTCCACCTATGACGTCACCTTCAAGGATCTGTGGACTTGCACACCCAGGTCCCTCTGCGTATCTACACCCTTTATGGTTCTGCCATTTATCGTATAGCTCCCCCGTACATTAGTTCTATCAAAATGCATCACTTCGCATTCATCTGGATTGAACTCCAAGTGCCATTTCTTTGCCCAAATTTCCAGCCTATCTATATCCATCTGTAATCTCTGACAATGCTCCTCACTACCTGCAAGTCCAGCCAATTTCGTGTCGTCCACAAACTTACTGATCACCCCAGTTACACCTTCTTCCAGATTGTTTATAATGGAGAAAATGGAAACAGCAGAGAAACTAAACAAATTATTTTGTGTTTCTCTTCATAAAGGAAGATACAGAAAAATCTCCCAAAAGCAAGCGGAGGTGCTTAATGAATACTTTACCTCGGTATTCACGGTGGAAAGGGATCTGGGTGGTTGTACTGCTGGTTTGCGGTGGACAGAAAGGATCGAGCATGTGGACATAAAGAAAGAGGATGTGTTGGAACTATTGAATGGCATCAAGGTTGGTAAGTCGCCGGGACCGGATGGGATGTACCCCAGGTTACTGTGGGAGGCGAGGGAGGAGATTGCGGAACCTTTGGCGATGATCTTTGCATCGTCGATGGAGACGGGAGAGGTTCCGGAGGATTGGAGGATTGCAGATGTGGTCCCTATATTCAAGAAAGGGAACAGGGACAGCCCGGGAAATTACCGACCGGTGAGTCTAACCTCAGTGGTTGGTAAGTTGATGGAGAGGATCCTGAGAGACAGGATTTATGATCATCTAGAGAAGTTTAGTATGATCAAAAGTAGTCAGCACGGCTTTGTCAAGGGCAGGTCGTGCCTTACGAGCCTGGTTGAGTTCTTTGAAAATGTGACCAAACACATTGACGAAGGAAGAGCGGTGGATGTGGTCTATATGGACTTCAGCAAGGCGTTCGATAAGGTCCCCCATGCAAGACTTCTTGAGAAAGTGAGAGGGCATGGGATCCAAGGGGCTGTTGCCTTGTGGATCCAGAACTGGCTTGCCTGCAGAAGGCAGAGAGTGGCTGTGGAGGGGTCTTTCTCTGCATGGAGGTCAGTGACCAGTGGAGTGCCCCAGGGATCTGTTCTGGGACCCTTGCTGTTTGTCATTTTCATAAATGACCTGGATGAGGAAGTGGAGGGATGGGTTGGTAAGTTTGCTGACGACACCAAGGTAGGTGGTGTTGTGGATAGTTTGGAGGGATGTCAGAAGTTGCAGTGAGACATAGATAGAATGCAAGACTGGGCGGAGAAGTGGCAGATGGACTTCAACCCGGATAAGTGTGTAGTGATCCATTTTGGCAGATCCAATGGGATGAAGCAGCAGTATAATATGAAGGGTACCATTCTTAGCAGTGTAGAGGATCAGAAGGACCTTGGGGTCCGGGTCCATAGGACTCTTAAATCGGCCTCGCAGGTGGAGGATGCGGTCAAGAAGGCGTACGGCGTACTAGCCTTCATTAATCGAGGGATTGAGTTTAGGAGTCGGGAGATAATGCTGCAGCTTTATAGGACCCTGGTTAGACCCCACTTGGAGTACTGCGCGCAGTTCTGGTCACCTCATTACAGGAAAGATGTTGAAGCCATTGAAAGGGTGCAGAGGAGATTTACAAGGATGTTGCCTGGATTGGGGGGCATGCCTTATGAGGATAGGTTGAGGGAGCTTGGTCTCTTCTCCCTGGAGAGACGAGGGATGAGAGGTGACCTGATAGAGGTTTACAAGATGTTGAGAGGTCTGGATAGGGTAGACTCTCAGAGGCTATTTCCAAGGGCTGAAATGGTTGCTACGAGAGGACACAGGTTTAGGGTGCTGGGGGGTAGGTACAGAGGAGATGTCAGGGGTAAGTTTTTCACTCAGAGGGTAGTGGGTGAGTGGAATCGGCTGACGTCGGTGGTGGTGGAGGCAAACTCGTTGGGGTCTTTTAAGAGACTTCTGGATGAGTACATGGGATTTAATGGGATTGAGGGCTATAGATAGGCCTAGAGGTAGGGATATGAGCAGCGCAACTTGTGGGCCGAAGGGCCTGTTTGTGCTGTGGCTTTCTATGTTCTAAGTACTAGGGAGCCAGGAGCTTATGAATTTGTAGAACTAAAAGGAATTAGTGTTAATAAAGAGTTTCAGGGCCTTGGAGGGTGCGAGAGAAAAAGGCGACGGGCCTGCCCGCGTGGTTAAGTGTGGCGGCCAGGGCGAAATCAGATGCATCACTCTCCACCTGAAAGGGGATGGACTCATCGACAGCGTGCATCGTGGCTTTCGCGATGTCAGCTTTTATCCCTTCAAAGGCTAAGCGAGCCTCTGCTGCTAGGGGAAAGGAGGTAGACTTTATGAGCGGACGGGCTTTGTCCGCATAATTGGGAACCCACTGTGCGTAGTATGAAAAAAAACCTAAGCATCTTCTCAGTGCTTTTATACTAGTGGGTAGGGGGAGTTCAAGGAGGGGACGCATACGGTCTGGATCAGGGCCAAGGACCCCGTTTTCCACCACGTATCCGAGAATTGCTAGGCGGCACTTGCTAAATACACACTTCTCCCTGTTGTAGGTCAGATTCAGGCGAGACGCAGTGCGTAAAAATCTAAGGAGATTGGCATCGTGGTCCTGCTGGTCATGGCCGCAGATAGTGACGTGTCCAGGTACGGGAACGTAGCCCGCAGCCCGTTCTGGTCCACCATTCGGTCCATTGCACGCTGGATGACCGAGACCCCATTCGTGACGCCAAAGGGAACCCTTAAAAAGTGGTAAAGACGACCATCCGCCTCAAAGGCCGTGTATTTTCGGTCCTCTGGGCGAATGGGGAGCTGGTGGTAGGCTGACTTCAAGTCAATGGTGGAGAACACCCGGTACTGCGCAATCTGGTTGACCATGTCAGATATGCGCGGGAGAGGGTACGCGTCCAGCTGCGTGTATCTATTAATGGTCTGACTATAGTCTATGACCATCTGGGGTTTGTCTCCAGTTTTAACCACCACGACTTGCGCTCTCCATGGACTAGTGCTAGGTTAAATGATCCCTTCCCTGAGGAACCGCTGAACGTCAGATCGAATAAAGATCCGATCCTCAGCGCTGTAACGGCTGCTCTTAGTTGCGATGGGCTTGCAGCCTGGCACGAGATTCTCGAATAAAGATGGTGGGGTGATTCTGAGTGTCGAGAGGCTACACGTGGAGCGCGCTGGGCAATTTGGAGGCTGCTGTTCTCCCACTGAAAGTAGAGGGAGTGGCCCATCGTACTGCAGGGTTACACTCCTCAGGTGGACCATAAAGTCTAGTCTCAGGAGTATCAGAGCGCAAAGGTGCGGTAACACGAGGAGCCTGAAGTTCTCATAAACTGTGCCCCGCACCGTTAGGTTTACCACGCAGCTCCCAAGCACGGTAACAGATCGGAACCTCGACGCCATCGAAATTGTCTGTCTGACAGTCCGTACTCGGAGACCACACCGCTTCACGGTGTCAGGGTGAATGAAACTCTCCGTGCTCCCGCTGTCAAACAAACAATGAATTAGGCATCCATTTACCTCTATGCCCATCATGGACTTGTCGAGTCTGTGAGGCTTGGCCTGGTCCAGGATGATTGACGCCACCGTTGGGTCTTGAGTGCAACTGCAGGCAGCTGAGATGGTTGATGATGATGATGACCCCTGCTGGTCGTCTGCGGTCGGTGCCGACCAAAATGGCTGCGCCCATGGATCGCACGTGGTCGGTGGCGCTAAAATTGGCGGCCCCTGCAGGTCGCACGTGTCTTGCGTCTTCGTCATCAGGAATGGCGGCGCTCTGGAATCGCACGTGGTGGAAGACCTCGAAGAAGCTGGAGACAAGGAGACAGGCTCTGGAGGATCACACGCCGCACTGCTATGTTTGGAGGGTGGTTTAGCCCTGCAGACTTTGGCATAATGCCCTTTCTTCCCACACGCGGAGCAAAATACCGTTCTGGCTGGACATCGCTGCCGAGGGTGTTTCGCCAATCCACAGAAATAGCATCGCAGGCCTCCTGGAGCTGCCGCCGTCGTCAGGTCCGAGATTGAAAGCACAATCACGCAGTTTTTCGGAGCCGCTGGGTAGAGTTGAGTCGGTGGCTGTACTTGCCACGATGTTCCCACGTGGTCGGTGGGGTAAGTTTCTAGACTTCTGGAGGCCGTTTCCATTGTGTCAGCCAATTCCACCATCTTAGCTAGGTCTAGGTTACCTTGCTCTAGCAGCCGCAGGCGAATATACGATGAGCTGATTCCCGCCACGAACGCATCTCGGATCAAGTCGTTAGTATACTGGGTCGCCGACACTGGCTTGCAATTGCAGGCTCTGGCTAGCTGCTGAAGTTCGTGCAGGTACTGTCCTGTCGTTTCGCCGGGCTGCCGCCGTCGAGTGGCTAGAAGGTGTCGAGCATGGATCTCGTTTGGCGGTTTGTTGTACAGTTTCTTAAGTAGTTCGATGGCCCCTTTGTAGTCTTGGGCATCGCGGATTGATGAGTATACGGTGTCGCTTACCCTTGCGTGGAGGACCCGCAGTCTATCGGCGTCGTTTTGAATGGCTGTTGAGGCATCGATGTAGTCTTGAAAACACTTTAACCAATGGTCGAAAGTGTTCGACACTCCCGCTGCACGTGGATCTAAGGTAAGCCGATCGGGTTTCAACATTTGCTCCATGGTTTTTTTTACCAAAAATTGTTAGTAATAAAATTGATGCGCGATTAAATCACTCGGGAGGCTAGATCGTACCCGGGAAATAAAGGCTTTTATTAGTAACAAGAATGGAGCATACTATATACAATACAATCCCAGACTAAAGGGTCACCAGGCAGTGCAGTGACCTTTATACTCCTCCAGGTAGGCGGAGCCAACTGGAGTGTACCACAGAACAATATCAACAGGTCGAACACCCAACCCTAACACCAACAGTGACAACAGTAACATATCTACAAACACCCATAGTGCTGACCATCTATGGTTCAGTACTCATAGTGGTAACCAACTATGTTTCACCACATGAAACAAATTCTTAATTCATACCAGAATATTACCCTCAAGCCCATGAGATCTAATTTTGTTTCCTAACCACCTATGTGGGGCCTTATTAAAAGCCTTCTGAAAATCCAGCTACATCAGAGCAACCTGTTCTCCATTACCTCTGCTACAAGTGACATCCCCAAAAAAACTCCAACAGGTTTATCAAACATAATTACGTTTGCAACCTTCCAGTCTATAACAACCTTTACAAAATCGAGACAACTTTGAAAAATAACTACCAGTGCATCCATAGTATAAAAGCAAAGTACTACAAATGCTGGAATCTGAAACAAAAACAGAAAATGCTGGAAAATCTCAGCAGGTCTCACAGCATCTGTGCAGAGAATCATAGAATCTCTACAGTCCAGAAGGAGGCCATTTGGCCCATCGAGTCTGTACCAACAACAATCCCACCCAGGCCCTATTCCCGTAATCCCACATATTTACCCTGCTAATCCCCCTGCCACTAAGGTCAATTTGGCATGGCCAATCAACCTAACCCACATATCTTTGGACTGTGGGAGGAAATCAGAGCACCTGGAGGAAACACACGCAGACACGGGGAGAATGTGCAGACTCCGCACAGACAGTGACCCGAAGCCAGGATTGAACCCTGGCGCTGTAAGGCAGCAGTGCTAACAACTGTTCCACTGTGCAGCCCATGATGAGTCATCCAGACTCGAAACATTGGCTCTGAACTCTCTCCACCAATGGGCCTGATTTTACCATTGCAAACGGGCACGAAAATGTGGTAAAGTCGGGCGTGAGGCCATTAACGCGATCCGTGCCTGCGCAGATAGAACATAGAACATAGAACATAGAACATTACAGCGCAGTAAAGGCCCTTCGGCTCTCGATGTTGCACCGACTTGTGAAACCAATCTAAAGCCCCTCTAATCTACACTATTCCAATATCATCCATATGTTTATCCAATAACCATTTGAATGCTCTCAATGTTGACGAGTCCACTACTGCTGCAGGCAGGGCATTCCATGCCCTTACTACTCTCTGAGTAAAGAACCAACCTCTAACATCTGTCCTATATCTCTCACCCCTCAATTTAAAGCTATGTCCCCTCGTGTTAGTCATCACCATCGGAGGAAAAGGATGGCCACTTTACCGAGACCTGGGAATGGCCGCGATCCGATTCGCGCCCAAAATGGGCGCAACGGCGATTTAAATGCATTTGCGTGCATTTAAATTGAATTAATGAACTGCCCGCCCAACTTTATCAGCACTTCCCCCTTTACCACCACGTTCGCCAATACGGAATCACGCCAAAATGAACATGCTGAATAAAAGTCTGTTTCGGGTGCTCCAGCTGCTGAAGAGGCGAGTTCAGAGCTTCCAAGGGCTCTCTGAGTCAGATCGGGGGTGGTGGCGGGGGTGGGGGCAGTGGGGGGGGGGGGGGGGGGGGGGAGGGGGGGCAGTGAGGGGGGGGCGGGGGCAAGAGGGAGGCGGGCCTGATCATTCTCTGGTGGGGGGGGGGGGGGGGGGATTGGGAGGAGGGAGGCCCAATCGCTGTCTGGTTGGGGAGGGGGGAGGAAGGCGGGTCAGATGTACCTCTTGTGGGGGGGAAGGGAAGTGAGACCAGATCATTCTCTGGGGGAGGGGGAGGCGAGATCATTCTCTGTGGGGGGTGGGAAGGTGGGTAAGATGTATCTCTGGGGGGGTGGGACGGGGGGGGGCAGGAGGTCCGCTGCCACTCTGAGGGCCGTCGGTGGGGGGGAAGGGGGCAGGGGGTCGCGATCGGTCTAGGTAGCTGGGTGGGGTGGGTGGATAATGGGGACAGTGATGTGTGTGGGGGCCATCGCTCCCGCTTTTCGCTCCCGTGCCGCTTTCTCCGCTTTCTGCGGCCCGGGAGCGATCTGACACGGGCGCGCTTTTTCAAATTTCTTTCTAACTGCGCATGCGCAGTTCAGAGCTCCGATCGTTCCAGGCATGCTAAGCCCCGCCCACAACACAATTCAGACCCGCGATTTTTTTTCAGGCTAAGTGCTAATAGGGGCGCCTGAAAGCAGATTTCCAAGTTGGATCTGAATTGCGCCCATATCCAGCACTTAGAATGATAATGGTAAAATCAGGCCCAATGTATCCATTATCTCTGTAGACATAGGAATTTTACCGCTGAGGCTCACAGAACGGAATTCTCCCTTGGCCTCAGGCGGGATTTTACGAGCCTCCCCTGAGCAAGGCCGTAAAATCCTGTTTAGGATGTAGCTCATTTGGTCCAGGGTAATTATCAGCCTTCAATCTAATTAATTATTTGATGCACGATGCACGCTGTCGATGAGTCCATCCCCTTTCAGGTGGAGAGTGATGCATCTGATTTCGCCCTGGCCGCCACACTTAACCAGGCGGGCAGGCCCGTCGCCTTTTTCTCTCGCACCCTCCAAGGCCCTGAAATTCGGCTCAGGCCATTGTGGAGGCCGTCCGGCATTGGCGCCATTACTTGGCGGGAAAACGATTCACCCTGCTCACGGACCAGCGGTCCGTGGCGTTCATGTTCAACAACACGTTACGGGGTAAGATCAAAAATGATAAAATCTTGAGGTGGAGAATCGAACTCTCCACCTACAACTATGATATCATGTACCGTCCGGGGAAGCTCAATGAGCCCTCAGACGCCCTGTTGCGTGGAACATGTGCAAGTGTGCAGGAGAATCGATTACAGGCCCTCCACAATGATCTCTGCCATCCAGGGATCACTCGGCTCTTCCATTTCGTAAAGGCCCGGAATCTACCCTACTCAGTGGATGATGTCAGGTCAATAACCCGAAGCTGCCAGGTATGTGCTGAATGCAAACCGCACTTCTACCGACCTGGCAGGTCACACCTCATTAAGGCCACTCGCCCTTTTGAAAGACTGAGTGTGGACTTCAAGGGCTCCCTTCCTTCGACAGATCAGAACGTGTACTTCCTCAATGTGATTGACGAGTACTCACGATTCCCTTTTGCCATTCCCTGTTCAGACATGACCGCTGCCACGGTTATCAAAACATTACGGGATCTTTTCACCCTGTTTGGTTACCCCAGCTATATCCACAGTGATAGGGGCTCGTCGTTTATGAGTGACGACTTGAGGCAATACCTGCTTTCTAAAGGGATTGCCTCAAGTAGAACTACGAGTTACAACCCCAGGGGTAACGGGCAGGTTGAAAGAGAAAATGCTACAGTCTGGAAGGCTGTCTTACTGGCGTTGAGGTCTAAGGGTCTTCCAGTCTTCTGTTGGCAAGAGGTACTTTCTGATGCGCTCCATTCCATCCGGTCCCTCCTGTGTACGGCAACCAACGCTACTCCACATGAGAGGATGTTTTCCTTACCTGGGAAGTCTTCCTCTGGGACCTCATTGCCGTCTTGGTTGATGTACTCAGGACTTGTCCTCCTGCGGCGGCATGTTAGGACCCGCAAGTCCGACCCTTTGGTTGAACAGGTCCATCTCCTCCACGCCAACCCTCAATATGCCTATGTGGCATATCCTGACGGGCGAGAGGACACGGTCTCTATTAGAGATCTGGCGCCTGCAGGGGACTTGGAAACCCCAGTCGCTCCCACACCCCTAGTTAGGGACCCCTTGACCTTTATCTCCCCTCCTGACACGGTGCGGGCAGTATCGGGACCACCACTTAATCCTCTTACTCCCGTGTACAGCTTGCCTGAGTCCAGGAGATTGTCGCCACTTCGAGGCGTGCTCGAGTCCAGCAGATTGTCGCCACCTCGTGGTCCACCTGTCCGTGAGGAACTGGAGGAGTCACTGGACACCGCCTTGGAGAACGGGTCTTCACGGTCACCAGAACCGGCGTTACCGCCAGTGTTGAGGAGGTCGCAGAGACGGTGCGGTCCTCCAATATGACTGAACTTGTGAATATATGGACAGTTCGTTCTGTTTTTTGCCCCGCTGGCCTTTGTTTTAAAGGAGGGGTGAATGTGGTGAACCATAGTTGGTTACCACTATGAGTACTGAACCATAGATGGTCAGCACTATGGGTACTTGTACATATGTTACTGTTGTCACTGTTGGGGTTAGGGTTGGGGTGTTCTACCTGTTGATATTGTTCTGTGGTACACTCCGGTTGGCTCCGCCTACCTGTAGGAGTATAAAGGTCACTGCACTGCCTGGTGACCCTTTAGTCTGGGATTGTATTGTTATATAGTATGCTCCATTCTTGTTAGTAATAAAAGCCTTTATTTCCCGGGTACGATCCAGCCTCCCGAGTGATTTAATCGCGCATCATTTAAAAAAACGGAGTAGGAATCGTTGTCAGGGTGTCAGGCTATGTAGTGGGGTATTGCAAAGATCAGTGCTTGGGCCACAATTATTCACAATCTATACAGAGGATTCCAATCTGGGGACCAAATGTAATATTTCCAAATTTGCTGATGACACAAAACTAGGTGGGAATGTAAGTTGTGAGGAGGATGCAAGGAAGCTTCAAGGGGACTTGGACAGGTTAAGCGAATAGGCAAGAACATGGCTGATGGAATATAATGTGAAAAAAATATGAAGCTATCCACTTTGGTAGGAAAAACAGGAATATTTTTGAAAGAATATTTTTTTAAATGGTGAGAGATTGGGGAGTGTTGATGTCCAAAGGGACCTGGGTGTCCTTGTTCATGGATCACTGAAAGCTAGAATGCAGCAAACAATCAGGAAGACAAATCGGATATTGCCCTTTATTGCAAGAGGCTTTGAGTATAGAATGACTTGCTGCAATTGTATAGCGCCTTGGTGAGACCACACCTGGTGCAACATGTATAGTTTTTGATTGCCTTACCTAAGGAAGGATGTACTTGCCATGGAAGGAGTGCAATGGATGCCCAGCAGGCTAATTGTTGGGGTGGTGGGATTGTCTTACAAGGAGAGATTGAGGAGAGTGGGCCTGTTTCTCTAGAGCTTCAAAAAATGAGAGGTGATCTCATTGAAACTTACAAAATTCCTGCAGGGTGTCACAAGATGAATGTAGAGTGGATGTTTCCCCTGGCTGGGACAGCATCAGAATAAGGGGCCGGCCATTTAAGACTGTGATGGGGAGAAGTTCCTTCACTCAGTGGGTTTTTAACATTTGAAATTCTCCACCCCCGAGGGCTGTGGAAGCTCAATCATTAAGCACAGAATCATAGAATCCCTATAGTGTGGAATGAGGCCATTTGGCCTATCAACACTGACAACAATCCCACCTAACCGCATAACCCCACATATTTACGTTGTTAGTCCCCCTGACACTAAGAGCAATTTAACATGGCCAATCCCACCTATCCCGCACATCTTTGGACTGTGGGAGGAAACCGGAGCACCTGGAGGAAACCCACGCAGACACGGGGAGAACGTGCAAACTCCACACAGACAGTGACCCGAGGCCGGAATTGAACCCGGGTCCCTGGCGCTGTGAGGCAGCAGTGCCAACCACTGTGCTACCATGCCATCCCAAGACAGAAATCATAGAATCCTTACAGTGCAGAAGAGGCCATTCGGCCCATTCGGTCTGCACTGACTCTCTCTGACAGAGTATCTTACCCAGGCCCTCTCCCCTGCCTTATCCCTGTAGCCCCACATATTTCCCATGGCTAATCCATCTAACCTACACATCCTACACATCCTGGGCCAATCCACCTAACCTGCACATCTTTGGATTTGGAGAGGATCGACAGATTTCCGGATAGTAATGACATCAAGGGAATTATTGAGGTAGATGACCTTCCCTGATCAAGCTGAATGGCGGAGCAGGCTCGATGGGCTCAATGGTCTGCTCCTGCTCCTGTGTTCCGAATTTCTTAAATCAGCATTTGACCGAGTGTGGCATCACGGACCCGAGCAAAATTAAAATGAACGGAAATCAGGGGGAAAGCCCCAGATGGTTGCAGTCATATCAAACACAAAGCGAGGTGATTGTGGTTGTTGGAGGTCAGTCATCTCAGTACCAGAACATCACTGCAGGAGTTCTTCAGGAATGCCTATTCATCAATGTCTTTTCTTCCTCATAAAGTCAGAAATGGGGATGTTCACTGATGATTAAACAATGTACAGCACAATTCAAAATTCCTCATGCAGCAAGACCTGGACAGCACACAGGCTTGAGCTGATAAGTGGCAATCACCACTGATAAGACCATAAGACATAGGAGCAGAATTAGGCCACTCGGCCCATCGAGTCTGCTCCGCCATTCAATCATGGCTGATATTTTTCTCATCCCCATTCTCCTGCCTTTTCCCCATAACCCCTGATCCCCTTATTAATCAAGAACCTATCTATTTCTGTCTTAAAGACACTCAATGACCTGGCCTCCACAATCTTCTGCGGCAAAGAGTTCCACAGATTCACCACTCTCTGGCTGAAGAAATTTCTCCTCATCTCTGTTTTAAAGGATTGTCCCTTTGGCCTGAGGTTGTGCCACACAAGTGCCAGGCAATGACCGTCTCTGAGAAGGGAGAATCTAACCATCTGTCCTTAACATTCAATGGCATGAGCATCTCTGAATCCCCCACTATCAACATCCTGGTTGTCACCTCATAGCATCGTAGAATCCCTACAGTGCAGAAGAAGGCCATTCAGCCCATCAAGTCTGCACTGGCCACAATCCCACCCAGGCCCCTATCCCCGAAACCCCACATATTTACCCTGCTATTCCCCCTGACACTAAGGGCCCGATTTTACCATTGCGTCGTGCCCATTTCCGGGCGCGAAAACGTGGTAAAGTCGGGTGTGAGGTCATTAATGTGATCCGCACCCACGTCCGCGGAGATTGCCACTTTACTAAGGCCTGGGAACGGACGCGATCCGATTCACGCCCGAAACTGGCGCAACGGCGATTTAAATGCATTTGTATGCATTTAAACTGAATTAATGAACTGCCCGCCCAACTTTATCAGCATTTCCCCCTTTACCACCGCGTTTGCCAAACCGGAATCATGCCGTAATGGACATGCTAAATAAAAGTCTGTTTTGGGCACTCCAGCTGCTGAAGAGGTGAGTTCAGAGCTTCCAACTGCTCTCTGACTCAGATCGGTGGTGGGGGCGGTGGGGGGGGGGGTGGGGGGGGGTGGGCGGGGGGGAGGACAAGGCGGGTCAGATGTACCTCTGGGGTGGGGGTAGGGGGTAGGGGAGTGAGGCCAGATCATTCTCTGGGTGGAGGGGAGGGAGGCCAGGTCATTCCCTGGGGGACGGAGGGGGGAGTGAGGCCAGATCATTCTCTGGTTTTGGGGGGGGAGGAGGGAGGCGGGTAAAATGTATCTCTTGTGGGGGGGGGGGTGGGGAGGCCCGATCGCTCAGTGGTGGCGGGGAGGGGACGCCAGATGGATCTCTGGTGAGGGTGGACAGGAGGGTCAGGTGGGTCTGCTGCCACTCTGCCAGCGATCGGTGGGGGGGAAGGGGGCAGGGGGTCGCAATCGGTCTGGGTAGCGGGGCATGGGTGGGCAAGGGGGACAGTGATGTCTGTGGGGCCATCGTTCCCGCCTTTCGCTCCCAGGCTGCTTTCTCCACTTTCTGCAATCTGGGAGCGATCTGGCACGGGCACGCTTTTTCAATTTTTTTTCTAACTGCGCATGCGCATTTCAGCGCTCCGATCGTTTCGGGCGCGCTAAGCCCCGCCCACAGCGTGATTTAGACTTGTGATTTTTCTTTCAAGCTAAGTGCATATGGGGGGTGCCTGAAAGCAGATTTCCAAGTTGGATCTGAATTGTGCCCAGATTCAGCACTTAGAATGAAAATGGTAAAATCAGGCCCTAAGGGTCAATTTAGTGTGGCCAATCCACCTAACCCGCACAACGTTGGACTATGGGAGGATACCAGAGCACCCGGAGGAAACTCATTCTGACTGACCTGTTCCAGGCACATACATACTGTGGCTACAAGAGCTGGTCAGAGGCTAGGGATTCTGCAGCAAGTAGCTCCCCTTCTAATTCTCCAAACTCGACCCATCATTTACCAGGCGCATGTCAGGAATGTGATTGGATGTGCCCCAGATGACTTCAGCTCCAACAAAACTAAAGAAGCTCAACAACATCTAACACAAAGTAGGCCGTTTGATTGACTCCGTATCTGTTACCTTAAACAGTCATTCCCTCCACCCTTGGCTATAGGATACACTGCAGCAACTCGCCAAGGTTTGACAGCACTTTTCAACCCCATGACCTTTGTTACTTGGAAGAGCCAAGATTGCAGGCACATGGGAACACCACTATTCGCAAGGCACGCTCCATCCTGACTTTGAAATATATCCCTGCATTTTTCACTGCTGCTGGGTCAAAATCCATAAGCTCTCTCTCTACACCACATGGGCTGTAACTCACCACCTCCTTGTCAAGGACAATTTGGGATGGACAAGAAATCTCACAAACAAATGAATTGCTGCTCTGATATTCTAACATTTTTCTGAAATTTGTCGACGGGTTTGTTCGTCTATCACTTTCTCATTAGCTTCTGTTCTGTCGCATCTTTTTCTCAGTCTCTGGAGAGGCAGTGGTGTAGTGGTAGGGACCCGTAATCCGGAGTCGTAGGGTAATGCTTTGGGCACCTGGGTTCGAATCCCACCGTGGCAGATGGTGAAATTTGAATTGAACAAAAGTCTGGAATTAAAAGTCTACTGATGACCATGAAACCATTATCGATTGTCGTAAAAACCCATCTGCTTCACTAATGTCCTTTAGGGAAGGAAATCTGCTGTCCTGACCTGGTCTGGCCTACATGTGACTCCAGATCCACAACAATGTGGTTGACTCTTAAATGCCCCCTCAAGGGCAATTAGGGATGGGAAATGAATGCTGGCCCAGCCACTAATGCTCACATTCCATAAAAGAATAATTATTTTAAAAAATCCACCCTCCTTTCTTTTTACCTGTGTAAGACCCCCTTCCTCTTTCTGCTCTAAAAGCTCTTGCCTCTACTCTTAGGAAGAAGCTTCACAACACCCGGTTCAAATCCAACAGGTTTATTTGATATCACGAGCTTTCGGAGTGCTGCTCCTTCATCAGGTGAGTGATGAAGGAGCATCGTCTCTCCTCTTGATATCAATGGGCACAACAACTTGGATACTGTTTCACCAAATGCCAAACACTTTTATTAAATCTCGGAGCAATTATACCTACTCACCTATGTAGGAACCCCACGAGCTACGGTGCATCCTAGGTGGTTGGCCCTTCAACAGATCTTCCAGTGTAACTTTGGGATGGCTGACCAGATCACTGTACTGCCTGCCTGCAGTAACAATGTCCTTGAGGCACTTTCCTGACCCTGGCTCTTGGCATATAAGGTAATGGCTTAAATCAGACCATCCGATTGGACCATTGAGCCCACACTTTAATATCATTGTACTTTGCATAATAACCATTTTGCAACATCTGTGATGTTTCTTTGATTGTGTTGAAGAATGCAACATGATTGACGTAAAAATGTGAACATCATTGCACTCTCTGTGATGGCAGTTTTGTCAGCTTTGTTCAGGTATTTTATGCATAAAGTATATTTTTGCAGCAAAAAAAGTTCCCGGAGGGGTATGGGTAAATCACTAACCCAGGGACATGCCCTGACATGTCTGTGCGTGCGTGCAAAGTCAAAATGATTGTCCTTATTTTTAAAGTTTTTTAAAAGTTTCAATATGACTTCATTCAAAAACTGTGTAGCTTTCATTTCCTCACGACATTGAGACACAACCAGCTCAAGTTGCATTCATTCATTAATTTCATAGCATCATGCAGCGTAGAATCATAGATTTCCACAGTGCAGAAGGAGGCCATTCGGCCCATCAAGTCTGCACCAACCACAGTCCCACCCAGGCTCTAGTCCCATAACCCCACATATTTACCCTGCTATTCCCGCTGACACTAGGGTCAATTTTAGCATGGCCAATCAACCTAACCCGCACATCTTTCGACTGTGGGAGGAAGCCGGAGCACCCGGAGGAAACCCACACAGACACAGGGAGAACGTGCAGACTCCGCACAGGCAGTGACCCAAGGCCAGGATTGAACCCAGGTCCCTGGTGCTGTGAGGCAGCAAAGCTAACCACTGTGCCACTGTGCTGCCCAGATGAGGTCCTTCGGCCCATCGAGTCTGCACCGACCCATTAGAATCATCTAAACTCCCACCTAAATTTGAAAGAAGTTAAACCACAGCCACATAATTAATAGCAATGAATACAATTTAAATAATGCTTTGATCTACACCTGCTCTGACCCTCCTTGAATATGCTGGAGTGAAAAGTGACTAGTTGTCCTCATTCCAATGTATTACTCTCCATATTGTAATCCCTGATGGCAAATCGCGCCGGTAACGTGTCAACCTCGTTTGTACCACTTGTAACATTAACACATGTGAATTCTTATTCTCTCAGCAGAATTTTTTTATTCTTTTCCTAAACGTTGTCTCCGGTGGGCAAAGTCGAGGGCAGCCTGCCTTGCCAGGTTTCCCTGCAATATTTTCAAACACTTAGAAAAATAGCTAGAAGGAGCGGCTCCCATGACGTCACGCGCCACAGCGAAAAACCGCACTGACCTCCTCAGAAGACAAACACGGGACACGGCGGACAGAGTACCCTTCGTCGTCCAGTACTTCCCCAGAGCGGAGAAGCTACGGCATCTCCTCCGGAGCCTTCAACATGTCATTGATGAAGATGAACATCTCACCAAGGCCATCCCCACTTCTTGCCTTCAAACAACCGCACAACCTCAAACAGACCATTGTCCGCAGCAAACTACCCAGCCTTCAGGAGTACAGTGACCACGACACCACACAACCCTGCCACAGCAACCTCTGCAAGACGTGCCGGATCATCGACACAGATGCCATCATCTCACGTGGGGACACCATCCACCAGGTACACGGTACCTACTCTTGCAACTCGGCCAACGTTGTCTACCTGATACGCTGCAGGAAAGGATGTCCTGAGGCACGGTACATTGGGGAAACCATGCAGACGCTACGACAACGGATGAATGAACACCGCTCGACAATCACCAGGCAAGACTGTTCTCTTCCTGTTGCGGAGCACTTCAGCGGTCACGGGCATTCAGCCTCTGATCTTCAGGTAAGCATTCTCCAAGGCGGCCTTCACGACACACGACAATGCAGAATCGCTGAGCAGAAACTGATAGCCAGGTTCCGCACACATGAGGATGGCCTCAACCGGGATATTGGGTTCATGTCACACTATCAGTAACCCCCATGACTTGTCTGGGCTTGCAAAATCTCACTAACCTTCCCGTCTGGAAACAATACACATCTTTTTAACCGGTGCCTAATGCTCTCTCCACTCACATTGTCTGTACCTTTAAGATTTGATTAGCTGTAAAGACTCACATTCCAATCATTATTCATGCAAATTGAGTTTGTGTCTTTATATACCCTGTTTGTGAACGGAACTCCCACCCACCAGACGAAGGAGCAGCGCTCCGAAAGCTTGTGTGGCTTTTGCGACCAAATAAACCTGTTGGACTTTAACCTGGTGTTGTTAGACTTCTTACTGTGTTTACCCCAGTCCAACGCCGGCATCTCCACATTGTCACGCTGATGGGACAGGGTCTGAATGGGCCGCCCCTGCCAGCAACCTCAGCTCCTGACAGATCGTAGCACCATTATTAAAAGTCTCTCCAATCCAAAAAAATAATATTAAACTACAAATATCTCACGGACCACAAAGTTCTCCTCACCCCACCCAACAGACATGCCAGGTCCCCATTTGTCAAACAAAAACAGAAAATGCTGGAAAACCTCAGCTGGTCTGGCAGCATCATAGGGGCGGCACAGTGGTTAGCACTGCTGCCTCACAGCGCCAGGGACCCAGGTACGATTCCCGGCTTGGGTCACTGTCTGTGTGGAGTTTGCACATTCTCCCCGTGTCTGCGTGGGTTTCCTCCGGGTGCTCCGGTTTCCTCCCACAATCTGAAAGACGTGCTGGTTAGGTACATTGGCCATGCTAAATTCTCCCTCAGTGTTACCCGAACAGGCACCGGAGTGTGGCGACTAGGGGATTTTCACAGTAACTTCATTGCAGTGTTAATGTAAGCCTACTTGTGACACTAATAAATAAACTTTAGAAAACCTTAGGCTTTAGCATCTGTGGAGAGAGAACAGAACCAACGTTTCAAGTCTGGATGACCCTTTGTCAGAGCTTATCATTTGTCAGAACCTGTTGTAGACCCCACCAACATGACTCCACACCGGGGTGGGAATTCCATATGTGGGGGGAATGATACAGCGAGGAGGACTGAAATGGATGCTAATGTATGCTAATGGGATTCCTGACCTTTCATGCTAGGAGCCCCATAATATCATTAGCAGGCATGGAAATAATCTTGATGGAAAATTCGCCAGTGTAAAAACAATTTTGAGACACCTGCTGGATTCTCTGACCTCTGGCCTTGCAAACGAGGGCAGAATTTCCCCCTCCCACTCCACGTTAGTCAGCTTTGAATTTCCCTCTATTAAATTCCTGCCCTTTATGGTTAATTCTTTGTTTCTCTTTCTCTTTTTGGGTTGCAGCACAGTTGGGTAGCTATTTTAACACTGGGGCGCACTGTAATCAAATCCCACTTCCTCCTCCAGCATTGGCGCACGGTCTTCCCAGCACCAGGTAAATCCGGATGGACGTTTCTGAGCCATGGGGCGTTAAAGTCAGTTTTCCTGACTGTGATTGAGAACAGTTAAGTCAGCAGAGGCTGTGTCTGCAACCGGGACTTCCCCTGCCACTTAATATTACAACCATTACCAAGGTGGGTGGACTCAATCCTTTCACAAGGCATTTAGGTTTATCGCTGTTACCTATCGGAGCATGCAATCAGAATGGCCTGTTGTTTGATAGATTTATATAGAACTCAAAACACAGGAGCCTGTCCAGCAGTAAAACACACTGGACCTGATTCCCACTCGAGAACATTGAACACAAAATCTAGGCTGCCAATTCAGTGCAGTACTAAAGGAGTGCTGCACTGTTGAAGGTAGGTTTGCCAACCCTCCAGGAATTTCCTGGAGTCTCCAGGAATTAAAGATCAATCTTCACACTGCTGTGAATAAATTATAAGGTGATTCAAAAAATATGTAATTTTAAAAAATCATTTTCTTTGAAAAATTTCATAGAATCATAGAATTCTACAGTGCAGAAGGAGGCCATTCAGCCCATCAAGTCTGTACCCTCCACAATCCCACCCAGATCCGATCTCCATAATGCCATACATTTACCCAAGCGAGTCCGCCAGACACTAATTTGTTTATTAGATAGAGAGGGGAGGAAAAAGCAGTTTGATTGGGTCTTGGGTGAACGGCTGGAGTTGAGGGATCATAGAATCATAGAATCTCTACAGTACAGAAAAGGCCATTTGGCCCATCAAGTCTGCAACGACTCTCTGACAGAGTTTCTTACCAAGGCCCACCCCCCATCCTATCCCCGTAACCCTACACATTTACATGGCTAATCCATTTAACCTTGGGGGGTTAAATGGATTTTAATGGACCCCTTGGGGGTCTTGGGACACTAAGGGATGATTTAGCATGGCCAATCCACCTAACCCACACGTCTTTGGAGTGTGGGAGGAAACCGGAGCACCCGGAGGAAACCTATGCAGACACAGGAAGAACGTGCAAACTCCGTACAGACAATGACCTGAGGCCGGAATTGAACCCGGGTCCCTGTCGCTGTGAGGCAGCAGTGCTAACCACTGTGCCACCCCATGTGATGAAAAAAATACACATGGTCAGAATTACCAACCCTAGTTGGAGGTACTGTATTTTGGATGAGACATTAAGCTAATAAGGAACTATCCACCCTCTCAAGTTGGTCAAAAAGACTTCATAGCCCTATTCAAAAACAGCAAGGGAGTTCACCCAGTGCCATGCTCAACATTTATCCCTCAACCAGCGTCAATAAGACAGATGTTTTTGGTAATTTCCTGTTTCTGTTTGTGTGTAAACTGGCTGTCGCAAGTCCTATATTACAACAGAAATTACAGATCAAGATTCTTTGGGATCCCAAATCTTTGAAAGGTTCTATATAAATATAAGTCCTTTCAAACAAAATTTTGAACACTTCCCAACAAGTAGCAAAGGTATGCAGTCTAGAATCAAAGCTTCAAATAAAGGGACTTCCCTCAAGACGGCTTGAGTTGATTTCATGCAAACAGCAACTCGTCTTATCTTTCTGTTTCTCACACTAATCACTGCAGTTTTCTACATGACTTTAAATGCAATAAATTACAAAGCATAAAGACACTGTACGTTCTATTTTAGTCAAACAAGATACACAGTGAGCAGAAGCTAAGCTACTCTTTCTTTTTCCCCTGAGTGCCTTTCTTTAAATAAACTCTGGCATTGTAATGCTGCAATTTCTAAAGGTGGGAGAAACCCTATGGAATCATAGGACACCATTTTCCAGATCTTCTGTGGCATTTTTTTACGGCAGCGGAGGCAGTTTGCCGCCGGTGAAATACCGCCAATATCTACAGCGATTTGTGTGGCTTGCCTGTTCCACCGCCAGGAAACTCACAACGAGGTGGTCACCTTCGGCAGGACTGGAAAATCCCACTGGCAGGAAGGGCTAGAAAATCCCACCCATAGGATGTTCTGTCCCACTCATTTAAATTGTCTTCTAAGTTCTAAATTCAAAATGTCTACATTCCCTTGAAGCCTCTTTGTATCCTCTTCACAACTCACATTCCCACCTCGTTTTTCTCTCATAAGCAAACTTGAAAATATTCCATTTGGTCCCCACATCCCAATCATTGATTTAGATTATGAATAGCTGAGGACCAAGCACTGATGCTATGTCCCACTAGCCACAGCTTGCCAACCTGAGAATGATCCAATTATTCCTACTCTGTTTTCTGTCCATTAACCAATTCTTAATCTACGCTAGTATGTTACCCCCAAATGCCATGTGCTCTAATTCTGCTTACTAACCTCTTGGATGGGATCTTATCGAAAGCCTTCTGAAAATCCAAATACACTACATCCACTGGTTCACCCTTACCTACCCTCTATATATCCTCAGGAAGTTACTATAGGTTTGTCAAACCTGATTTCTCTTTCATAAATCCATATTGGCTCTGCCCAATCGTACTATTATTTTCTAAGTGTTCAGTTATCACATCCTTTAGAATAGATTCTCGCTTTTTCCCTGCTCCTGATGGCTCAAACGTTGAAGAAATGTAGATATAAATATGAAGTTATGAGCAAATCCAGCTAGAAATATTGAGTTATAAGATTAAAAAGCGGTTATTCTCACATGAAATATGAATCAAAAATTAAAAGCAGAATGCATCTGTCAGAGAATAGGAAAAATGTTTAAAAAGCTAGCAAGCATGCCCGGGTACAACAATATCCTGTAACACATTCTCAAACTCAAGCTTTTGGTGAATAACAGGAAACTGGCCTTTATCACAGCTCAGCAAGGTATTGATAAGTTGATAAAACATCTAACCATAGAAGACCTGAAAGTGATAGAAAAAGGGATTGACTGAAATTTACAAACAGGGTGTTACAAGGAAATGACTAATTGCACCTCTCAGCATCCTATTTATTTGAAGGATATTGATTAGAGTAAAGGATAATGATGAAAAGTGATGGATGTTGTCCAATATGAACGCTCAGCAGGTTTCTTGCTGGTTTGGTTTAGCTGTTTGTGAGTGTCAATGTTGGCAATACACAGTAGGATTTTTAGATTTGTCAGATTCATTGCCGCATCTCTCAGGTGAAGGTATCCTGCTGTGTGTAGTAATGATAGTTCTTGCATTAATTGGGATAGAGATATCTTGGTAGACTCGATAGTTTTTTACTTGGGGATATCTTAAATATCTCTCTGTAACATTAATACAGTCTAGATTCTGAAACTGAAACAAGATTACACTTATCTTTCCTAGAACTGTCAATGTTGCGATTAAATTACCTTAAGGGTGAAATGCATGTTCGGTTCTTTAATAAACTTCAAAATAAATTAGAAAGTATATTGTCTCATATCCATGGGAGCCGGTGTTGGGGATTTGCGTGGTGGGTGGGGAACCGGGAACGTGAGATGGTCCCATGGATGTTGGGGGGTATGGGGAGCTGTGTGGTGGGCAGGGGGTCCCATGGGGATGGTGGTGTAGTGAGGGATGGCGGGGTGTAGTGAGGCATCCTTTGGGGGTTGTGGGAGGGGGATTGTGGTGAGAAATTTACACCTGCCCTCCTCTCTAGCCAGCACCCTCTCTGGCTATCCCACCAAACTCTACCCCACCTCCCCCCCCCCGCCACCCCCCCAACAGGATGTCCCTACTCTCCACAAACCACGTAGGCTCCCCCGACTGCTCCCAACTGATCACAGCCCCCTCCAACCAATCGTGTCCCCCAAATGACTACCCGACCACTGAGAAACTGACAGCACTGACCACCTGACCCCGACCTTCCCACTGACCGCCCGACCCTCTGAATAACCACCTGACCCCCAACCTCGGAGTACCTGATTCCCTCCCCGACCAAACCCAGCCCCCGATCGAATCACCATTGACCACCCCATCCCTATTCGCCAACCAACTGAGAACCCCTCTTCCTGACCGATGCCCCCCCCCCCCCACTGCCACATGAGCAGCACCCCCCGCCCTGTCACCCCCGGCTCCCCCGCCTTTCCAACCTCCCCCAATCCTATCCAGTTGCTTGACAAACCCACCTCCTGGTTTGAAAGTGGCTGGATCTTTAAAGTTTACCTGCTTTATGCAGCTCAAGAGGGCGCAGGCCTCCTTACGTACAACTGTGCAGATCCCAACTGCAGGCTTCAGGCGCAAACCCCACATTACCCACTTGCAAGAAAGTTTTAAATCCAACATTCTCCAATCCTGGTGTGTTGCTTTTGTAGCGCAGCAGGCCGGGAGACTCAAGCGGAGGCTGTGGGGTCGGGTGTGGGGGGTGGTCAGGAGATCAAAGCTGCTGGGGGAGTGTAGGGCGGGGGGAGATCAAAGTGGGCTCGGGGTGGTGGGTGGGGGCTGGCCTGGACATGTTGGGGGGGGGCCAGCAATCGGGCCATGGGAGGGGGGGGGGGTCGTACGGCCAGCGATGGGGGGTTGCTGTCCTGGCCAGTGATTGAGCTGGCCTGTGATCGGGAGGCCGGCAGTGCGGAGCTACTGCCGATCTCGGCGCTGACAGATCAGCGCACGTGCGGTGGCCCACTCAGCACTATGCTGCCGGCCTCTCGAATTTCAGTGTGATTCACTCAGTGCACTCAGCAGTCGTTTCGAAACTCTCACTGAAATAAACAGTGGGATTTTGCCACAGAATCTCCACACTACAGAAGGCAGCCATTCGGCCCATCGAGTCTGCACCGATCACAATCCCACCCAGGCCCTTTCCCCATAACCCCACACATTTACCCTGCTAACCCTCTGGCACGATGGGGCAATTCAGCATGGCCAATCAACCTAACTCACACATGTTTGGAGTGTGTGAGGAAACCGGAGCACCCAGAGGAAACCCACCCAGACATGGGGAGAATGTACAAACTCCACACAGACAGTGAGCCAAGGCCAAGAATTGAACCCAGGTCCCTGGTGCTGTGAGGCAGCAGTGCTAATCACTGTGCCACCGTGCTGCCCAGTTTACTCCAATTTTTACACAAATTTGATACTTAGGATTTTTTGGGGGGTGAATTGCCCCCAAAACTCTTTATGGTATGACCTAGTTTTAACCTAAAGATCAATCTTGTGATAAAACGTACGAATGAATTAATTGTTATTCAATTATAACTGAGGCTCACTCTTAATTTCTGGGCCAGGGTCCAGGCTGGCAGCCATTGGCATGGTGACATTGTCACTGGATTGATAATCCAGAGATCTGGATTCGAATCCCACCATGGCAGATTGTGAAATTTGAATTCTATAAAAATTTGGGCCAGAGTCCAACTTTTTATCGGAGTCCATTATTCTAGGTCTCAGCTGCCAGTGGTCCTTATCTGTTGTTTCCATCGCTGCATCTAACCTATTACTGCAGATTTGTTTAAAACGACAAAAGTAATTCCAGCAAATTGGTCTTGTAAAGACAAATGTAGCAAAATACATCTGCGGTGAACTAATAATGGCAGTTCCCTTAATGGTCAAGGGTTATTGATTGTCATTAATAGGCATACTGTTTGTATTTCTGATGTTATTGACATGTTTTGATGCAGAGTAAGATATTCTACATGCAGTAATTATGTTGAACTCAACAGAAAGTGTCATATATTTCATCAAAAGGGTATTAACCTAATGAAACCTTGTAAAGTAACTTCATTCATCTAATTCTTCAATTAACATTAATTGGGTTTCGCCATCTTAAAATCAGCTGTTGCAGCCTTTGATTTTGATTTCATTTGATTTGATTAATTATTATCACATGTATTAACATACAGTGAAAAGTATTGTTTCTTGCGCGCTATACAGACAAAACATACCGTTCATAGAGAAGGAAAGGAGAGAGTGCAGAATGTAGTGTTACAGTCACAGCTAGGGTGTAGCGAAAGAGCAACTTAATGCAAGGTAAGTCCATTCAAAAGTCTGATGGCAGCAGGGAAGAAGCTGTTCTTGAGTCGGTTGGTACGTGACCTCAGACTTGTTTATTCCATTGCCGGTATAACAATATATAAAGTGATTGCTTTAAGGAATCACATGTTACTTGGGGTCCGATTTTACCAACATTTCGCGCCCGTTTTCACACCCGACTCATGGCAGATCGCGTCTTTACCGAGCCCCGATCCGGCCGTGGATCTGGCGCGCGCCCGAATCGGCCGGCGCGACGATTTAAATGCATTTGCATGCAATTAAATCGACTTAATGAAGCTCGCGCCCAACTTTACCGACGAATCCGACTTTACCAGGTTGCGGCCGGTTTCGCATCCGCGCATTTAACGACCTGCTAAATAAAAGTCCGAATGGGACTCCAATTCAGCAGGGGAATCGCTGAAGCCAATCCCCCCCCCGACCATCTTTCGCAGATCCCCCCCCATGAACCACCCCGGCAGCCCACCCTCCCCCCGATCGGACCCCCCTGGGAGGCAGGCCCCACCGGCAGACCGCCCCCCCCCCGCCCCACCTTCCAGGATCGGACCCCCCTGGGAGGCACACCCCCGACCAGGCTTGATCGCTGGTGTCCCTCCACCATCCTTCCGATCTGCAGTCCGTCGACAGCCTCCTGCACGTTCCTGGCCTTGCTCTGCCTTTCCCTGGGGGGGGAGGGGGGGGCAACGGAGAAGGGGAGTGACGTGTCTCCCCTGGGGGTGGGGGGGGGAGGGGATGGAGAAGGGGAGTGACGTGTCTCCCCTGGGGGTGGGGGGGGGGAGGGGATGGAGAAGGGGAGTGACGTGTCTGTCCCTGGGGGTGGGGGCACTGCCAGTCTGCGGCCGATCCCTCTTCCCCACCGGAGGAGGGATCGGAGGAGGGGTCCCCCCCTCCCCCCTCCAGGGGCTGACACGTCACTCCCCTTCTCCATCCCCCCCCGCTCCCAGGGGAGACACGTCACTCCCCTTTTCCATCGCCCCCCCCCACTCCCCCCGCCCAGGGAGAGGCGAAGCAGCACAGACAGCAGAGAGGATGAAAGGAATTCCCTTTGGAGGATAATGTCCAAATTACAGGAACTAAAAACCTGACGGTCCAAAATCTGGGATAATATTTCAAAATGTATATCCCCCCATCCATGTCCTGTAATATTATCCCGTATTTTGGACTGTCAGGTTTTTGGTTCCTGTGATTATAACGTGGACATTATCCTCCAAAGGGAATTCCTTTCATCCTCTCTGCTGTCTGCGCTGCTTTGCCTTTCGCGCCCGGGCGGCGCTGCCTGCGGTCTGTTCCGAACTGCGCATGCGCAGTTGGAGCTCCGGCCGCTCCAACAGCGCTAAGCCCCGCCCAATAGACCGGCGCCAAAAAAAGGCGTATGGGCGCGCTGGAGAGCGGCTGCCGGGCGCGGATCCGTTTGACGACCGGACCCGACACTTAGTCCCGATTTGGTAAAATCAGCCCCTTGTAAAATAGCTTCTTTTGGCCACATTATTTTATTCAGTAAGTTTAGTCTGAGAATGATTGAGTTCTAATAAAAATCGATATCTAAAAATAGGGATTTCCTCTATCAAGCAGTGGCAGAAAGGCTTTTAGGAACCGCAGGTCATTTAGCGTTAACAGAAACTAAGCCTATGCCACACATCTCTGAACAGTGAGAACAAACAGTATTAGTAAGCTAGCACATAGCAACAATTCTGGGGATTTTAAAAGAAAGAATCAAAAGGTGTTTTGATGAAAGTGAGTTCTTAAGAATGCCAAATTGAAGATTTAATTTTGACGCTCAACTTCAGCAAGAAAGTCTGTGTTTGATCCATAATGGAAAGATCCATTCCCTATCGTAGATGAGTTAAATCCAACTGTATACCTGGTACGAGATGGTGGCACATTTAGCATGCTCCCACACAGCACCAGGGACTCGAGTTCAATTCCAATCTTGGGTAACTGTCTGTGTGGAGTTTGCAGGTTCTCTCCATATCTACGTGGGTTTTCTCCGGGTGCTCTAGTTTCCTCCCACAGTCCAAGGTTGTGAACGAAGCCATCACTTAAACCAGCCTCCCATCCATTGACACTGTCTGCACTTCCCGCTGCCTCAGAAAAGCAGCCAACATAATCAAGGACCCCACGCACCCTGGACATTCTCTCTTCCACTTTCTTCTATTGGGAAAAAGATACAGATATTTGAGGACACGTACCAACCGACTCAAGAACAGCTTCTTCCCTGCTGCCACTGACTTTTGAATGGACCTACCTCACATTAAGCTGATCTTCCTCAACACCCTAGCTATAAACTGTAACACAACATTTTGCACACTCTCCTTTGCTTCTCTATTTGCGGTATGCTTTGTATAACTCAAGAAAAAATACTTTTCACGTATACCAATAAATGTGACAATAATAAATCAAATCAAATCAAATCAAATCAGAATGTGCAGGTTAGGTGGATTGGCCATGGTAAATTGTCCCTTAGTTTCCAAAGATATGTACGTTAGGTGGATTAGTCATTCTAAATCGCCTGTTAATGTCCAAAGATGTGTGGATTAGGTGGATTGGCTGTGCTAAATTGCCCCTAGTGTCCAAAGATGTGTAGGTTTGGTGGATTGGCCATGTTACATTGCCCCTTAGTATCCAAAGGTGTGCAGGTTAGGTGGATTAGTCATGCTAAATTGTCCCTTAATATCCAAAGGTGTGCGGGTTAAGTGGATTGGCCATGCTAAATTGCCCTTTAGTGTCCAAAGATGTGCAGGTTAGGTGGATTGGCCATGCTAAATTGCCCTTTAGTGTCCAAAGATGTGCAGGTTAGGTGGATTGGCCATGGTAAATGTGTGGGGTTACAGGGATAGTGGGAGGGTCTGGGTAAGACGCTTTTTTGGAGAGTCAGCGCAGACTCTATGGGCTGAATGGCCTTCTTCTACCCAGTAGGGATTCTGTGGATTCTATGGTACAGTTTTGAAAAGGAAAGTAAAATAAAGATTGAGGCAGAAAGTTATTCCATATTAACTAGCTTAAAACTGTGAAAGAGTAAATAATGTACTTACCTTACTGATCGGTGAGTACGTGGAACAGAGGATGCTGGGAAAAGTCAGCGGGTCTGTAAGGAGAGAAAGCAGAGTTTGAGTCCTTACGACTCTTCATCAGAACTGAACAGAGGGAGAGTGTGTTAGATTTTTAAAGTGTAGCTGTGAGGGATTGAAACAAAATGGAACAACTTTAAGAACAGAAGACAGATGGCCTGGTGTGGGAGGGGGTTGGGGGTGGAGGGGGGCGGTTGTATTGAGACAATATATGTATGGGATATCTAAATAGGGAGTTGAAGATGGAGGAGAAAGGTCACAACTTATAGCTGCCAAACTCAGCTTTCAGTCCTGAGGGCTGCAACATGCCCAACTGATGGACTGAAGGGCCTCTCATGTATTGTATGATTCTATGAAATTGACACTCTGCAGAGAGGCAGAAACTGTCCGGGGTTTGAGAGTGCGGAGGAGGACTTAGCAAAGAGAGAACATAACGGTTGGATCGAGGAGGAGAATTGTTGAATAAATATAACAAGAAGAAGGAAAGAATGTTGAACGCGGAAGCAAAGTTCATAGCAACAAAAGGAATGTGTCAGGTCTTGGAAAACATGCAGAGCTTGAGAAGGGAGAAATCGTTATCAAATGTTGTTAGAAGTGAATGATGGATTCACCTTGGAAGAAACTCAGAAACGAACAAACTGAATGGATTGCGAAAGCAGAGCGATGGAGTAAGAGTTAAATTTGCATTTACTGGAAATGAGAATCAGAAAGAACAGTTTAATCATCGGATACAAAGCATTAGCTCTCAACTGAGTGAGAGATTGGGAACTCAACAGTTGGGAAATAAAGCAAAGCTGGAGCACATTCAGAAACAGGTTGAAGATTGCATTCGCTGCAGAGAACTCTCTTAACAAAAAAGGGACCACTTGCCAGTTCAGCTAAGGGTACTTCAGGTGAATATCAAGATACAGGAGTAGTGTTATTTAAAAAAACTGCAGGAAATGGAGCTGGAACTGGCTCAGACCAACCTGCAGCTGGTAGAGTACAGGCAGAGGAGAAAGCAGATGCATTGAATAAAGAACTGGTCAGGTCTGAGCGGAAAATTGGCTGATGTAGGAGACGGAAGAGATTGGAAAATGAAGCCACCCAGTTGATGGAGTTGTGCCAGAAAGAACCAGACAAAGCAGCAATTCAGGCAGAAACGGAACCTGAGATTAGACGCTAGAACAAGATCGCTGAAGTGGTCACACTAATAGAAATGCACAAGAACCAGTATGATGACATGGTTGATGGAAAAGATGCTGAGAAGAAATGCTAGAAGGAATTTTATTACGCGACCTAAGTACCAGCAACATTATCATGACAATTCCTTCACAAGGGACAGACCGTGTTTGTGAATGAGCTAGAAAGGCACAAGACTATGTTGTATTGTGATGATACTGTATGCACTGTAAAGTAAGGTGCTTGACAGAGAAAAGGATCAATGGAGGTTTGGAGACTGACACCATCTGCAGAGTAAGGTATGTAGTCCTTGGTCAGTGCACAGTCTAGGAGAGAACTCAGAAAGCAGCAAGCCTGCATGGAAGAATCCCATGCAAGACCATATTTGGAACTGTGCATAGTAAGTCCACTAGTCAAAGTGTTATGTCAAATGCAAACCTCAAGGTCTCAACATTGAACAATTGCTACATCGATTAACAAATGTCTGACCTCTGTGTGTAATGTTTATCAAGAATGTGGGTTTGAGTTTGACTTTGAAGGGGGAGGAATGTACAGATTGTGGTGTTTGTCTCTTTAAGACAACGCTGCAAAGAGTCACCTAGCTCGAGGGGGCAATGGGATCTGAGAGTGAGTGATCATCCCAGATAGTAGAGTCTGCTCTGGGGCAGAATACATCTGGAAGCCATGTAGCAGGCATGCAAGGACCAGAGCAGCCAGGCAAGCTGCTCCAGGGCAGTCTAGGGCTGCAAACCCCTGTATCTAGTTTCTCTTTATCAATAAATACCTTTTGGGTTGGATTTTACAACCTCCCTTGTCCCGAAACCGTAAACTCCCACCCGAGGTTAATGGATTTTTCCATGGTCCGCAGCTCGCCTGCTCCGATTCCTGTGGGACGGTAAAATTCTGACCTTTGTGTCTAACACAGTCTGAAGTTTCCTGACGATGCCTCGGTGCCAATACATGACAGATAATGTCCCAGAAACCACCATCATCATCCCTGGGTATATCCAGTCCACTGACAGGACAGATCCAGTGGAGGTGGTATAGTGGTGTATAGTCGCGGTGGGGGAGGTTGCCCTGGGAGTCCTCAGCATCGACTCTGGACCCCCTGAAGTCTCATGGCATCAGGTCAAAAATGGACAAAGAAATCTCCTGCTGCTAACCACCTACCCCCCGCCCCACCAGGCGATGAATCAGTGCTCCTCCACATTGAATACCACATGGAGGAAGCACTGAGGGTGGCAAGGGCACAGAATGTACTTTGAATAGGGCACTTCAACATTCATCACCAAGAGTGGCTCCGTAGCACAATGACTGACTGAACTCGTCATATTGCAAAGGGCATAACACGCCATTGGCAAATGGGAGGGAGCCAACAAGAGAGAAAAACCTACTTGACTTTATCTGTGGCAGATGCATCTGTCCATGACAGTATTTATAGGAGTGACCACTGCGCAGTCCTTGTAGAGACAAATTCCTATCTTCACAGTGAGGATATCCTCCACCCTGTTCTGTGGCACTATATTCCTGCTCAGTGGGATACATTTCAAACATCTCTGGCATATGAACGTATGACTTAGGAGCAGGAACATAGAACATAGAACATTACAACACAGTACAGGCCCTTCGGCCCTCAATGTTGCGCCGACCAGTGAAACCAATCTAAAGCCCATCTAACCTACACTATTCCAATATCATCCATATGTTTATCCAATGACCATTTAAATGCCCTTAATGTTGGCGAGTCCACTACTGCTGCAGGCAGGGCATTCCATGCCCTTACTACTCTCTGAGTAAAGAACCTACCTCTAACATCTGTGCTATATCTATCAGCCTTCAATTTAAAGCTATGTCCCCTCGTGCTAGCTATCACCATCCGAGGAAAAAGGCTCTCACTATCCATCCTATCTCATCCTCTGATCATCTTGTATGCCTCTATCAAGTCACCTCTTAACCTTCTTCTCTCTAACGAAAACAACGTCAAGTCCCTCAGCCTTTCCTCGTAAGACCTTCCCACCATACCAGGCAACATCCTAGTAAATCTCCTCTGCACCCTTTCCAATGCTTCCACATCCTTCCTGTAATGCGGTGACCAGAACACAATACTCCAAATGCGGCCGCACCAGAGTTTTGTACAGTTGCAGCATGACCTCCTGATTCTGAAACTCAATCCCTCTACCAATAAAAGCTAACACACCGTACGCCTTCTTAACAACCCTATTAACTTGGGTGCCAACTTTCAGGGATCTATGCACATGGACACCGAGATCTCTCTGTTCATCCATACGACCAAGTATCTTACCATTAGCCCAGTACTCTGTAATCCTGTTACTCCTTCCAAAGTGAATCACCTCACACTTTTCCGCATTGAACTCCATTTGCCACCTCTCAGCCCAGCTCTGCAGCTTATCTATGTCCCTCTGAAACCTGCAACAACCTTCTGCACTGTCCACAACTCCACCGACTTTAGTGTCATCTGCAAATTTACTAACCCATCCTTCTACGCTCTCATCCAGGTCATTTATAAAAATGACAAACAGCAGCGGCCCCAAAACAGATCCTTGCGGTACACCACTAGTAACTGACAGGAGTTGGCCATTTGGCCCTTTGAGTCTCCTCCACCATTTAATAAGTACAGTAAAGTTTATTTATTAGTCACAAGTAGGCTTACATTAACACTGCAATGAAGTTACTGTGAAAATCCCCTAGTTGCCACACTCCAGCGCTTGTCTCACCAATGCCCTGTACAAATAGAACATAGAACATAGAACAGTACAGCACAGAACAGGCCCTTCGGCCCACGATGTTGTGCCGAGCTTTATCTGAAACCAAGATCAAGCTATCCCACTCCCTATCATCCTGGTGTGCTCCATGTGCCTATCCAATAACCGCTTAAATGTTCCTAAAGTGTCTGACTCCACTATCACTGCAGGCAGTCCATTCCACACCCCAACCACTCTCTGCGTAAAGAACCTACCTCTGATATCCTTCCTATATCTCCCACCTCTATCCCCTTCATCATTTTATAAACCTCTATTAAGTCTCCCCTCAGCCTCCTCCGCTCCAGAGAGAACAGCCCTAGCTCCCTCAACCTTTCCTCATAAGACCTACCCTCCAAACCAGGCAGCATCCTGGTAAATCTCCTCTGAACTCTTTCCAGCGCTTCCACATCCTTCTTATAGTGATGAAGCATAACCTCCCCCCTTTTGTATTCAATTCCCCTTGCAATGAGCGTTAACACTTCATTAACTTTTGTCATTACTATACCTGCCTTTTGTGATTCATGCACGAGGACACCTAGGCAGGAATTCTCCGACCTCTCCCATGGCTGGGATTCTCCGGTCCCGCTGCAGTGAATGGAGATTTGCCCGAGCGTCAAATTCTCTGTTCTCGCTGGCAGCCGTGACAGGGTGACCAAGGTCGGAAAACCACAGCCCTAAATCCCTCTATACCTGTGAGCTCTGCCTTCTCTTATCATTTAGATAATATACTCATTTGTTTTATTCTTCCTGCCAAAATAATTCAGCAAGTTTTCCAATATTCTTATGGACAGGAAAGACAATATTAAACTCTGTGATTTTGGCATTAGTGAACAACTAGTAGATACTATTGCCAAAAGGATGGAGGATGCTGATCATACTATGATTAGGTGTCCAGATCACCAACAACCTGTCTTGGTGTCCCCCCCCCCCCCCTCCCCCATGCTGACACTATAGTTAAGAAAGCCCACCAACGCCTCTACTTTCTCAGAAGACTAAGGAAATTTGGCATGTCAGCTACGGCTCCCTCCAACTTTTACAGATGCACCATAGAAAGCATTCTTTCTGGTTGTATCACAGTTTGGTATGGCTCCTGCTCTGCCCAAGACTGCAAGAAACTACAAAAGATCGTGAATGTAGCCCAATCCATCACGCAAACCAGCCTCCCATCCATTGACACTGTCTACACTTCCCACTACCTCGGAAAAGCAGCCAGCATAATTAAGGACCCCACATATCCCAGACATTCTCTCTTCCACCTTCTTCCATTGGGAAAAAGATCTGAGGTCACATACCAACTGACTCAAGAACAGCTTCTTCCCTGCTGCCATCAGACTTTTGAATGGACCTACCTTGCATTAAGTTGATCTTTCTCTACACCCTAGCCATGACTGTAACACTACATTCTGCACTCTCTCCTTTCCTTCTCTATGAACAGTATGCTTTGTCTGTGCAGCGTGCAAGAAACAATACTTTTCACTCTATTCTAATACATGTGACAATAATAAATCAAATCAGATCAAAACATGGCAGTAAGATGTGGTAACTAGGCCCATAATCAGGGCCTAGTTTTAAGGCTGATTAAATTGGATATCCTAAATTAAAGAATTGGGCATATTAAAATCAAACACAGTCAAACCTCGGGCAGGCCAATTATACAAATACACAAACATGTCTGGGCCATGCCCATCAAAGATCATTGCACTCTACTGAGACCCAGCAGGAGACCATCGCACCCCATTGAAATGCACCGGCCTATTGTTAGAAGCCCGGATCGGGCCAAACTTTCTGTCACCGAGAGTTCCTGCAGTTACCTTATCTTGCAACAGGTTATATGTAAGCAACAGCCTGGAGATGGACACCTGGGGGTGGGCCCCAGTGTCCTGTCAGGCAGACATCAAGAAACCCACTGGGTATTGGGACCCCCTCCTGGGACCTCATTGGCCGGAAACCAGAGAAGTTTCTGGAAAGGCAGGCAGGCAGGGGGACGACGGACCAGAGAGACTCAGAGAATCGGGCCTGCAGTTTAACCAAACCATCTTTGCGGGTAGTATACTTGAATCTGGGGCACCCTCTGTTTTATGTGGGTAATTTAAGTGTTAATAGTGTTATTATTAATAAACTTATTGAACCTTTACTTGTGTTTGCCCTTTGTCCATCTTGCAAATAAGGGCACCGGGGTAAAACCTTGGAGTGAGCAAACTGGTCGAAAGTATCTGAGAATTAACAGGTACAACAAAAGCAATAGTGTTTGCTTTTCAGTTGTTCTGATTGCCAACCTGTTGACCCTTTTAATTAGAAGTCTGAGCTGTGCACATATTTTGTGATTTCAAAATGTATAGTCTGTGTTCCCAAAATAAAATCCCTGTAATTAATGGATGTTTAAAATCTTTAACAAGTCACCAAAGGTGATGCCTTTTAAAATTTCAAAGCTTTTAAGCCTTGCTCCATTGCTTCAGGGAACTTGTAATCGTAGTTCTGTGTAATGTTTATTGCGAATTATGTTTAAACATCAGTACAACTGATTTACAAGAATGCGTGTTCATGTTGTTGTTGACTGCTTTTGTGGTTTGAAAATAAGTCAGATACAGGTTTGTTCTCACAAAATCATTAATTGCATGGCATAAACAACCACTTAAAACACCAGTAAGTTTCACTGCACTTACATTTGCCTCGATGTAGCTTGCTTCTGTGGACTTGGAAAATGAGTTGATAACTTGATAAATGAAGAATAATTTGTCAAGATTGTCAAATCGTTATCATAACAGTCTTTTGATTGTTGTTTTAAAAAACTCTTTATCTGCCATGTGAAATTTTGTGCTTAAATTCCGCAATGGTAATTTTCTCTTTAAAGACCTATTATTTAAATGGAGAGAGGCTGCAGAAAGCTGTAGCACAAAAGGACTTGTGGTCCCTTGTTCATGAAAGGCAGAAAGCTAGCGTACAGGCGCAGGAGGTTAAGGGGAAGGCAAATAGAATGCTGGCTTTTATTTCAAGGGAGCTGGAATATTAAAGTAAAGAGGTCTTGCTGCCACTGCACAAGGTACTAGTGAGGCCATATTTAGAATACTGCATATAGTTTGATCCCTTTATTTAAGGAATGATATATTTTCACTGGAGGCACTGTAGAGGAGGTTTATTAGGATGATGCTGGATATTAAGGGACTGCTATACAAGAAAAGATTAAACAGGTTGGGTCTGTACTCTTGGAGTTCAGAAGGATGAGAGGTGATATGATTTTTAAGATTCTTAGGGGGTTAGATGGTGGGAGGATGTTTCCACTCATGGGGGAGTGTAGGACCAGAGGGCACAGTCGCATAATAAAGGGGAGCTCATTTAAGATGGATTTGAGGAAGAATTTCTTCTTTCCAAGGGCGGTGCATCTTTGGAATTCTTTACCCCAGGAGACCAATGAGTTCTTGAACAGTTTCAAGGTTGAAATTGCTAGGTTTTTAATCAGTCGGGGAATTAAGGGTTACGGTGAGAAGGCAGGAAAGTGGGCTTAAAGTTTAAAGTTTATTTATTAGTGTCACAAGTAAGGCTTACATTAACACTGCAATGAAGTTACTGTGAAAATCCCCTAGTTGCCACACTCTGGCGCCTGTTCGGGTACACTGAGGGAGAATTTAGCATGGCAAATGCACCAAATCAGCACGTCTTTCAGACTGTGGGAGGAAACCGGAGCGCCCGGAGGAAAATCAAGCAGACACAGGGAGAATGTGCAGACATCGCGCGGACAGTGACCCAAGCCGGGAATTGAACCCGGGTCCCTGGCACTGTGAGGCAGCAGTGCTAACCACTGTGCTGCCCCTGGGAAGGGGTGACAGCAGCCCTTAATTGGTCAATGGATTTGGGGAAGAAGGTTGACCTACAGGATAGAAGTCAGGTGAAAGGGACAAATCTGAACCCATTTGTGGTGTGGAGCCAAGCCCTAAATTTCCATCAATTTTGAGAATCTGTGACATGAGTAGAGGGGTCAATAACCAGGGGGCATCGATTTAAGGTAAGAGGCAGGACATTTAGATGGGATTTGAGGAAATTCTTCTTCACCCAGAGGGTGTTGGGACTCTGAAAGGGTAGTGGAGGTGGGAACCCTCACAACATTGAAGAAGCATTTAGATGAGCACTTGAAATGCCACATCATTCAAGGCTATGGAACAAGTGCTAGAAAACGGGATCCGAATGGATAGGTCCTTGTTAGTCAGTGCAGATACGATCAGCTGAAGGACCTCTTTCCGTAATGTAAAACTTTGTGACTCTGTGACTCGAAAATGACACTGCCCCCTCGGGAGCTCCATTATGGGGGGGGGTTCCCCTTATCCCTGGATGAGAGGGTGAAGGGGATGGGAATACCCCTTGTGCGTGTGATGTTGGGGGGCGGGGCTGTCCACTGTGTACGTGGTGTATGTGTGCTTGTTGCGGGCGAGGGGGATTCCCGGGCGGGGGGGATTCCCTGTGTTTGTGGGAGGATTGGTGTTCCCTTTGTGCGTGTGGTGTGGGGGGTGGGTCGGGGGGGGGGGGGTGGTCTCCGTGTTGTGGGGTGATGGATCTAGATCCCTATCTTTGCCAAGCTCTCGGAACCTTTTGTACGCTTTCCTTTTCTTCGCGACTAGGTCCCGCACAGCTTTCGTGCACCATGGTTCCTTTAACCTACCAACTCCTCCCTGTCTGCTCGGAACGTTGTCCTGTAGAACTCTAGACAGACATTCCTTGAAAAACTGCCACCTCTCTTCAGTACATTTCCCCGAGAATATCTCCTTCCAATTTACTCCTCTAATTTGCTGCCTTATGTCTTCATATTTCCCCTTACTCCATATAAACGCTTTCCTAGCTTGCCTGATCCTCTCTTTTTCCAATGCAAGCATAAAGGATTCAGTCGATTCTTAATCCCAGATTTTTTTCATTATTGAATTCAAATTCCACCACCTGCTGTGGCAGGATTCGAACCCGGGTCCCCAGAACATTAACTGAGTTTCTGGATTAATAGTCTAGGAATAATACCTCCCCCTATGCCACGGCCGATAAAAGTATGTTAGACAGTTACATGTGTGAGATGGGTATAGAGGGATCATAGAATCATAGAAACCCTACAGTGCAGAAGGAGGCCATTCGGCCCATCGAGTCTGCACCGACCACAATCCCACCCAGGCCCTATCCCCACATATTTACCCGCTAATCCCTCTAACCTACGCATCCCAGGACTCTAAGGGGCAATTTTAACCTGGCCAATCAACCTAACCCGCACATCTTTGGACTGTGGGAGGAAACCGGAGCACCCGGAGGAAACCCACGCAGACACGAGGAGAATGTGCAAACTCCACACAGACAGTGACCCGAGCCGGGAATCGAACCCGGGACCCTGGAGCTGTGAAGCAGCAGTGCTAACCACTGTGCTACCGTGCCGCCCCTACTGTGCCGCCCCTATGCGGGCCAAATGCGGGTAATTGGGCCTACCTCAGTGGTTTAATAAAAAGGGCGGCATGGACAAGTTGGACCGAAGGACCTGTTTCCATGCTGTAAACCTCTATGACTCTATGTGTACCCTATTCAGCTGCTCCGCTGCCTTCAGGGATTTGTGAATAAATACCTCAAGATCCATCTGTTCCTCTCAGCTTCCCACTGTCCTACCATTCATTAAATACTCCCTTGTCTTGTTACTTCTTCCAAAGTGCATCACCTCGCACTTACCAGTGTTGCATGTTCAAAGAAAATGAATTAATTTTTTTAACAATGTCCTGATGATTTTTCTCCAGTGTTGTGCACAGCAGTGTCCTGGAGATTGATTTTCAATTCCTGGAAAATCCAGGCCAATCCTGGCGGGTTAGCAACCCTATCTCATTGCTTGAATCTCAATCAGAAGCACAGGGTGCTTCATTCTTCTTAACTCTGACTGAAAGTATCATGCCTTTCGAATCAATAAGCTTCTAAGTATGCTGCAGGGCTCAGATGAAGGGGCAAGTTTCAGAATCCACAGTTGATAGACTGTTTTGTTTTCAGTATTAGTAATCACACAACAAAGCCAACTGAGAATTTACAAGGTTTGCAAAGGGCAGAGTCGATGGCAAAGTGATTCGGAAGATGAGCGCTGAGAGTTCTGCTTTTTTAAAGAGACGCTGCCATTTGGTCCCTCACTGAACTTCTGAATTTGAATCTTTTTACAGATCCAACAGCCGCTCATAACTTGAGGTCTTAGTACTCGTATGAATGCAAAAAAAAACACCTCTGAAAGCAAAAGCAGAGGAAATTCCGTTCCAGAGGCTGATTGACCTTTTGTGGGGAATTGCCTTTATACAGACATGCTGTTGTTTCTGAGCTGCAATATGTAGCTTTGGTGAAATAACTGATGGGTCTTGAAGATAAATTTTCTCATTTTCTTTTATACAATTCCTACTGTGCAGAAGGAGGCCATTCGGCCCAACGAGTCTGTAATGACCACAACCCCACCCAGGCCCTATCCCCGTAACCCTACATATTTACCCTGCTAATCCCCCTGACACTAAGGTCAACTTAGCATGGCCAATCCACCTAACCCGTGCATCTCTGAATTGTGGGAGGAAACCTGACCACCCATAGGAAACCCACGCAGACGCTGAGTGAATGTGCAGACTCCACACAGACAGTGACGCGAGGCTGGAATTGAACCCGGGTCCCTGGCGCTGTGAGGCAGCAGTGCCACCGTGCCACTGTGCTACTGTGCCACCGTGTCACTGTGCTACTGTGCCACCGTGTCACTGTGCTACTGTGCCACCGTGTCACTGTGCTACTGTGCCACCGTGTCACTGTGCTACTGTGCCACTGTGCCACCCCTGCAGATTTATTTCAGGCTGCAAAATGTTAACTTTCCTCAGTTGGTGTCAAATGTGCGGAATTTCAGGCTGAAGGGAAGCAGGTGGGGAGATTTTAGGAATGGAATTAGATGCTGGCAGCAGTGGACTGAATGTTTAAGGTGAAGGATGAGCTCCTGTTGCGTGTGAGATGTTCTTTCTCTCTCTCACTCTCTCTCTCTCCATCTGACCAAAAAGGGAACAACATTAAAGCCAGAAGGTTCTGTCCCTTTTTATCTTTCATGTGCAAGAAAACCCCCCCCAGTGGTGGCCAGTGAAATTGTGTTTTTCAGAGTTATTGGTGCTCCTTTTGTGAATGGAACCAAAATGGTTGCTGGTAGGTGGAATACTTTGATTTTCAAAACGAATTCATTAAGAATTTGCACAGAATATCAATGTGTATTTTAAGGGTGATGCACTATCAATTATGACACGAAGACTCCAGTGAGTGAGGGAAACTAATAGGCTTTTATTCACAGAGAACAGGAGCATACCCTTGTAGCTGACCTGGTCTGGACTGAGGTGAGGAGGAGGGACCATCACCTTTATACCCCACTCTGGGTGGAAAGGGAGGAGTCTCAGGTGGAAAGGGAGGAGCATGGGTGTGTCCAGGCACATACATGTAGTAACAGTGGTTCACCACAAAGGGTTCATGGAGTCTGTGACCATACACAATGGAGGATTCATTAACGGATAGTTGGCAGAATGAAACGGATAAATGGGCATTTTCAAGTTGTCAGGCGTATAGTGCCACAGGGATCAGCGCTAGCAGCTCAGATGTTCACAACTAATGCGATTGGCATTGACAAAGGGACAGAGAGCAGTGCATTCAAATTTGTGGATGCTGCAAAGGTCGATGGACAGCACAGTGGCACAGTGGCACAGTGGCACAGTGGCACAGTGGCACAGTGGTTAGCCTCACAGTGCCAGGGACCCGGGTTCAATTCCAGCCTTGCGTCACTGTCTGGGTGGAGTCTGCACATTCTCCCCGTGTCTGCGTGGGTTTCCTCCGGGTGCCCCGGTTTCCTGCCACAGTCCAAAGATGCGCAGGTTAGGTGCATTGGCCTGTTCAATTGCCCCTTAGTGTCAGGGGGATTAGCAGGGTAAATATGTGGGGTTATGGGGATAGGGCCCGGGTGGGATTGTGCGGGCTCGATGGGCCAAATGGCCTCCTTCAGCACTATGGGGATTCTATGATTCTATGGGAGTGTTAGCAGTGAGGAGGACACAAAGTTGGAAGGAATCAAAGTTCTAAACACAAATAGTGGAGATTGTACCTGGTGTACATTTCCAGATCTCACCACGTGCTGTAGCCAGATGTGTTGTTGCTTTGGTACACTGACCTTAGGGCAATAATGAGTGATGTGCCATTTTAGATACATATGTATACCTATGCATGACAACATACTCCCTAACTAGTGCAATGGCCTGCAACTTCCAACCCAAATCCTGACTTAAGTTGATTGTGCATTGGGACAATACGGAACTCCCGATACATGAACGTGCAGGCTGGTAGCTCGCCATGTTGAAGCCTCCAATTCCGGGTTTGGGAAGCTGCCAATATTGAAGTGCTGCACTGCGATCTCTCCCTAACGTCCGTCACTTGCGCTGATGATAGGTGAATATTTACACCTGTCTCTTATCTATCTGGATGGATGGAGGGTGGGAAGGAGGGGTGGAGGGGTAGATGGAGGGAGGAATGGGTGGAAGGGGGCATGGGGAGGGAGGGTGGGGGATGGATGGAGGGAGCGATGGAGGGAGGTGGAAGGGAAGGATGGATCAGTGGCGGGAGGAAGGGAGTTAAGGGTGGAGAGAGGGATAGAGAGCAGGAGGGAGGGGTGAGTGAGCGGGAGGAAGACATTAGTAGAGGGAGGAAGAGAGTTAGAGGTGGAGATAGGGATGGAGGACTGGGGGAAGGAATGGTGGTTGGGAGGAAGGGAGTTAGAGTTTGAGAGAGGGATGGATGGCTCGGGAGAGGGATGGGTATGTGGGAAGACAGGATGAGTGGAGTGGGGAAGGGAGGTAGGGTTTGAGAGAGGGTGGAAGGCTGGAGGGAGGGATGGTATGTGGGAAGACGGGATGAGTGGAGCGGGGAAGGGAGTTAGGCTTTGAGAGAGAGATGGATGGCTGGAGGGAAGGATGGGTATGTGGGAAGATGGGATGAGTGGCGTGGGGAAGGGAGTTAGGGTTGGAGAGAGGGATGGAGGGCTGGAGGGAGGGATGGGTATGTGGGAAGACAGGATGAGTGGAGTGGGGAGGGGAGTTAGGGTTTGAGAGAGGGATGGAGGGCTGGAGGGAGAGATGCGTATGTGGGAAGACGGGATGAGTGGAGCGGGGAAGGGAGTTAGGCTTTGAGAGAGAGATGGATGGCTGGAGGGAAGGATGGGTATGTGGGAAGATGGGATGAGTGGCGTGGGGAAGGGAGTTAGGGTTGGAGAGAGGGATGGAGGGCTGGAGGGAGGGATGGGTATGTGGGAAGACAGGATGAGTGGAGTGGGGAGGGGAGTTAGGGTTTGAGAGAGGGATGGAGGGCTGGAGGGAAGGATGGGTTTGTGGGAAGATGGGATGAGTGGCGTGGGGAAGGGAGTTAGGGTTGGAGAGAGGGATGGAGGACTGGAGGGAGGGATGGGTATGTGGGAAGACAGGATGAGTGGAGTGGGGAGGGGAGTTAGGGTTTGAGAGAGGGATGGAGGGCTGGAGGGAAGGATGGGTTTGTGGGAAGATGGGATGAGTGACGTGGGGAAGGGAGTTAGGGTTGGAGAGAGGGATGGAGGGCTGGAGGGAGTGATGGGTTTGTGGGAGGAAGAGCCGAGTGGAGTGGAAGAGTTGGTGAGAGGGCTGGAGGGCACCGAGCGGATGTATTCTCAGATCGAGAGAGGTTGGCAGTTACCTTCGGTGTTAAAGAGTTCCATCAATACGTCTACAGTAGATGCTTTTTCATAGTGACTGATCATAAATCACTGCTGGAACTTTTTCAAGAGGATAAGGCAAAACCCCCCCCATTGCCTCCTCCCGGATACAGCGTTGGGCCTTGTTACTCTCATGAATATCCCTGAGAGCACCATCCTGGGACCCGGATAGCTAAGGCTGGTGCACTGAGTCGTCCGCCGTTGCTCGGAAGCCTGGCTTCACCACCAGCTGTGGAAGAGATTGTGGTGACATGCAATTTTTTGGACACCTTGTCGGTATCTTCGAGGCAAATCGAGGACTGGACACAGAAAGACCCAGTCCTGTCCAAATTAAAGAACATAACACTGCATGGGGGATTCAGAGAGAGATCCAGAAGACGAACTATGATTTTGTAAGGACAGAAAGAACATTCAAAACCGGCGACCCAGTCCATGTGAGGAACTTTGGATATGGCCTCAGTTGCGTCCCTGGGATTATAACAGAGAAAACAGGGCCTGTGTCTGATAAGATTCAAGTGCAGGGCAAAATTGTGAAGAAACACCTGGACCATCTCCGGAGTAGGGAGCCCATGCCAGTGCAGGCCTCATTATCAGCCATGGGATGGCCATTGCCAGTGTTGAACGGAAGCCCATCCCCACCTGCCCCTCTGGGTGATGGGGACATGGATTCCAAAATGGAAGCGGAAGAGACCAGCGCACCTACCGCGGTCAGACCTTGAGAGGAGCCAGAGTCAGTGACTTTATGATCTCTGTAAGGTTTCCGATCCACTTCACACCCCCTGATCCAGTCCTGCTTCCCATCCACCCCAGGCTGTTTGCCAAGCGGGGAAGAAGACCCCCTTGTGGCGGGAGTACGGGGGAAGAATTGATCTGCACTCTTTGGATGTTGAAAGGCATTCAGGTATCACTATAAATAAAAGGGTGATTAGTGATGCAAGACTGATCTTGGTAAGATTATCACAAAGTCACAGTATCAAATATCTTCAGTCTCTGACCTAACATTATCTCTCAAGTCTTGAGCCAACATGTCACGTGCCCTGACCTTAGACTGTGGGTTAATCATATTGGTAAGTTTTAATCCCTCTATAAAACACTTTGAACACATTAAACAATAATTTTATTCAGTTACCTGGCTCACAGTGGCACAGTGGTTAGCACTGCTACCTCACAGTGCCAGGGACCTGGGTTCGATTCCTGGGTTGGGTCACTGTCTGTGTGGAGTTTGCACATTCTCCTTGTGCTGGTTAGGGTGCATTGGCCATGCTAAATTCTCCCTCAGTGTATCCGAACAGGTGCCGGAGTGTGGCGACTAGGGGATTTTCACAGTAACTTCATTGCAGTGTTAATGTAAGCCTACTTGTGACTAATAAATAATTTTTACTTTTACTTGCCAATCACAGCCCCCCTGCAGTCTGCTTTGCAACCCGGGAGGCATAAGCACTTTTAACTTTTGCATTGCCCTCTCAACCAATAAAGTCAGGATCAGGTTGGTTCGAATCATAGAATCATAGAAACCCTACAGTGCAGAAAGAGGCCATTTGGCCCATCAAGTCTGCACTGACCACAATCCCACCAAGGCCCTACCCCCATATCCCTACATATTTACCCACACTAATCCCTCTAACCTCCACTTCTCAGGACTCTAAGGGGCAATTTTTAGCATGGCCAATCAACCTAACCCGCACATCTTTGGACTGTGGGAGGAAACCGGAGCACCCGGAGGAAACCCACGCAGACACGAGGAGAATGTGCAAACTCCACACAGACAGTGACCCAAGCCGGGAATCGAACCCAGGTCGCTGGAGCTGTGAAGCAGCAGTGCTAACCACTGTGCTACCGTGCCGCTACCATGCAGTTAAATTGTAGTTAATCTCCAGTGTAACCATTGTGTAGACCGGGTGGTCAGATGGACGCTGGGATGAGACAGGTACAAAAGGGGTCACGTGTCGAGAGCACGGGAGCTCTCCCCTGCACAGACGCACAGGCTGCGCAGTATTATCAATAAACCTCTATTGTTGTTCTTCCCTAGTTGCCAATTATTGCAACAGGGTACTTTGACATGGTGTCAGGAATTGGCAGAATGGCATAAGATCCTTGCCGCCTGAGTCCGCTCGTGTTTGACTAAAATGTCACAGACAACTGGACAACATTCGAAAAAGAGTGGTGCCTCTACAGTGATGCTAGCCTATCAGACAAATCAAAGAAGGTAGAGGTGTACACTCCCTTAAACTTAGCGGCTCCCAAGGCGATCTAAAAATTTGAGTCTTCTGTTGTCCAAATGGAGGAAGAGAAGGAGGACCTCAAGATGTGCCTTAAAAAGTTTGAGCATGTATGCATTGAAGGACCTATTCATAGAATCCCTATTCAGTCGTACATCGTAGGTGGAATTTTCCCGTCCCTCCCGCCATGGGAATCGTAACGGGCAGGACATGGAACATGCAAAGGTCTGCTGATCTCAGGCGGGATTTTCTGGTCATGGGGGCGAGCGTGGCCAGAGAATCCCGTCCATGACTCCAAAAATTGCAGCAAAGGAAGGTGTGTTTGGCACCCTCACTGATGGACTTGTGAGAGATCGCATTGTATGCGGGGTGATCTCGTCCACAAGCATCTTCATCGCAAGAAAGATCCGACATTGCAATCTGCCCTCAGTACCTCAGAAAATGAGCAGTCAGAAAGAAGCAGCAAAGGGTTAAGGCAGGAAACAGATGTTTTCACATTGAAGGGCATGTCCTGCTCTAACTGCGAAGGCTATCATTCACAGAACAGAACTACCCCCAGTTTGGCATTTGGTAATCGCTATAACAAATGTGGCAAATGGAAGCATTTCACGCAATGAAGCAGATCAAAGCCACAGCATCCTGTCTATGCCAGCAGCCACACTGCAACCGGGCACTGCTCCAGGGATTGGAGCACAAACAGGGTAAATGAACTGGAGTGTAATCAGGGTAACCAAGGTGCAGTGCCTCCAAAAACACTTCACTGTGAGAGTGTTAACACCATTACGCAGAAGGGTGAGATTTTCACCACAATAAACAATGTCTGCAGCAAGATAAAACTTAAAGTAAAGATCAATAAGAAGTCTCACAACACCAGGTTAAAATCTCACTCATCTACGTAATGGTGTTAACGCTCGCACAGTGAAGGCACTGCACCTTGGTTACTCTGATTACACTCCAGTTCATTTACCCTGTTTGCGCTCCAATCCCTGGAGAAGTGACCTGATGAGGGGGCAGCGCTCTGAAAGCTCGTGATCCCAAACAAACCTGTTGGACTTTAACCTGGTGTTGTGAGACTTCTCACTGTGCCCACCCCAGTCCAACGCCGGCATCTCCACATCATCAGTAAAGATCAACACAGGAGCTAAGTGTAGCCGTGTCCAGGGAGCTGTTGTGGAAAATTGACCAATATGCTGCACCAGACCCCAACACTCAGGTGGCCCTTGTGAGGTATGGTGGGCGGCAGACAGACTGTCCGCACAGAGGGTGTGGTCACTCTTCACTGTACACAGAACAGGTTTTAGTTTTATGTCATTGACCAAAAGGTGAAGTCGTCTTGGGTCTTTGGGACAACATCAAACATCCACCTTGGTCCAGATGTGCACAGTCTGCAGTAACAGGCCCCAGAAATGTTAGATTATAAAGACCTATCCAACTGTGACACCATTGGGAAGCTTCCTGTGACATATCATGTGAGGCTAGATGACTCGATTCCACCTGTGGTCTGTGCTTCAAGGGGGGTCTCCTTATTGATGAAGCAGGAGGTAACCAATGAGCTGGATCACATGACAACACTGGGTGTCATAGTCTGCTCAGACCTCTTCACGCTATGAAGAGTGAATAGATTATAGCTCTCGTGCCCAATGTTAAGGTCTTCAGCATCCAGGATGTGAAATGGTGGCTCGGGCAAATCCCGCCTGATGAAGAATCTTCGAAACACAATATTGATGTCTGCGGTAGGCAGCTACCCTTTCCTCTGTATGTCCTCTGGGATCTCCACTGGCAGTGTGGCTTCTCAATGTTGTATGGAGCACATTTTTGCAGGACATCCCTGTGGAATCATCATTGATGACATTCTGGCCTGGGGTTGTACAATGCAGCAACAAATGATCATTAAAAACCCCTCCTTGCTGTGGAACATCGAAACACAAAGCAAGAGTAGGCCATTCAGCCCTTCGAGCCTGCTCTGCTATTCATGTTGATCATGGCTGATCATCGAGTTCAATATCCTGATTCCCCCTTCCCCCCATATCCATTGGCCCCTTTAACCCCAAGAGCTATATCTAATTTCTTCTTGAAAGCAGACAATGTTTTGGCCTCAACTCCTTTCTGTGATAGTGAATTCCACACATTCACCACCCTCTGGGTGAAGAAATTTCTCCTCACCTCAGTTCAAAAGGTTTACCCCTTATCCTCAAACTATAACCCCTAGTTCTTGACTCCCCGACAATTGGGAATATTCTTTCTGAATCTACCTTGTCACCCTGTCAGAATTTTATAAGTTTCTATGAGATCCCCTCTCACTCTTCTAAACTCCAGTGAATATAATCCTAACCGATTTAGTCTCTCCTCATATGACAGACCTGCCATCCCAGGAATCAGCTTGGTAAACCATCGCTGTACTCCCTCTATAGCAAGGACATCCTTCTTCAGATAAGGACACCAAAACTGCACACAATACTCCAGGTATGGTCTCACCAATGCCCGATACAATTGCAACAAAACATCCCTATCCCTATACTCAAATTATCTTGCTATGAAGACCAACATACCATTTGCCTTTTTTATTGCCTGCTGTACCTACGCGCTTACTTTCAGTGACTGATGCACAAGGACACCAAGGTCTTGTTGAATATCCACCTCTCTCAATTTACGCCCATTCAAGTAATAATCTGCCTTCCTATTATTGCTACCAAAGTGGATAACCTCACATTTATCCACATTATGCTGCATCTGCCATGCAGATGCCCACATACTCAGCCTGTCCAAATCACACTGAAGCATCTCTGCATCCCCCTGGTGAACTGCACTTCATCCGTGACCTTGGGGTTTGTACCCTCCGTACCCGGATTGTACCCGAAAGGAGGTTGGAGACGGTGCTGAGGCTGGGAGGGAAAGATTTGACTGGAAAGAGGTAGAGGTTGGTGAGACAAGACAGAGGCAAGGGCATTGGGTATAAGGCAAATGCTTGACAGGGAGTTGGGGGAGTGGGTGTCATGGACTGGAATGGAGCTCAGGGAGAGGAGAGAGATCATAACCATAAGACCATAAGACATAGGAGCAGAATTAGGCCACTCAGCCCATTGAGTTTGCTCCGCCATTCAATCATAACTGACATTTTTCTCATCCCCATGCTCCTGCCTTTTCCCCATAACCCCTGACCCCCTTATTAAATCAAGAACCTATCTATCTCTGTCTTAAAGACACTCAATGACCTGGCCTCCACAGCCTTCTGCGGCAAATAGTTCCACAGACTCATCACTCTCTGGTTGAAGAAATTCCTCCTCATCTCTGTTTTAAAGGATCGTCCCCTTAGCCTGAGGTGTGCCCTCTGGTTCTAGTTTTTCCTACTAGTGGAAACATCCTCTCCATGTCCATTCTATCCAGGCCTTGCAGTATCTTGTAAGTTTCAATAAGATCCCCCCTCATCCTTCAAAACTCCACTGAGTACAGACCCAGAATCCTCAGCCGTTCCTCATACGACAAACTCTTCATTCCAGGGATCATTCTTGTGAACCTCCTGTGGACCCTTTCCAAGGCCAGCACATCCTTCCTTAGATATGGGGCCCAAAACTGTTCACAATACTCCAAATGGGGTCTGACCCCCCAGAGCCCTATACAGCCTCAGAAGCACATCCCTGCTCTTGTATTCTAGCCCTCTTGACATGAATGCCAACATTGTTTGGTATCAAGGAGTTTGTTAGGTGTGTCCAGGAGAGTTTCCTGACACAGTATGTGGATAAGCCTACTAGAGGAGAGGCTGTACTTGATCTGGTGCTGGCTAATGAACCTGGACAGGTGGAGGATCTCTCGGTGGGTGAGCATCTTGGGGATAGCGATCATAATTCTATCTCTTTCACGATAGCATTGGAAAGAGATAGGATCAGGCAGGCTAGGAAAGTGTTTCTCTGGAGTAAAGGGAAATACAGTGTCATCAGGGAGGAAATTAGGCGGGTAAATTGGAAGGAGGCATTCTTGGGGAAAAGTACCGAAGGAAAGTGGAGGATTTTCAAGGAATGTTTGTCTGGAGCTCTGCATGACAACGTTCCGATGAGACAGGGGGGTGTTGGTAGGGTACGGGAACCGTGGTGCACGAAGGTTGTGATGAACCTGGTGAATAAGAAAAGAGAGGCGTACAGAAGGTTCAGAGAGCTAGGAGGTGTTAAGGATTTAGAGGAGTATACGGGATGTAGGAAGGAGCTTAAGAAGGAAATTAGGAGAGCGAGAAGGGGTCATGAGAAGACCTTGGCGGGTAAGATTAAGGAGAATCCCAAGGCTTTCTACAAATATGTCAAGAGTAAAAGGATGAGATGTGAAGGCATAGGACCCTTAAAAGGTGAAGGGGGAAAAGTTTGTGCGGAACCGTTAGAAATGGCGGAGGTGCTTAATGAATACTTTACCTCGGTATTCACGGTGGAAAGGGATCTGGGTGGTTGTACTGCTGGTTTGCGGTGGACAGAAAGGATCGAGCATGTGGACATAAAGAAAGAGGATGTGTTGGAACTATTGAATGGCATCAAGGTTGGTAAGTCGCCGGGACCGGATGGGATGTACCCCAGGTTACTGTGGGAGGCGAGGGAGGAGATTGCGGAGCCTTTGGCAATGATCTTTGCATCGTCGATGGAGACGGGAGAGGTTCCGGAGGATTGGAGGATTGCAGATGTGGTCCCTATATTCAAGAAAGGGAACAGGGACAGCCCGGGAAATTACCGACCGGTGAGTCTAACCTCAGTGGTTGGTAAGTTGATGGAGAGGATCCTGAGAGACAGGATTTATGATCATCTAGAGAAGTTTAGTATGATCAAAAGTAGTCAGCACGGCTTTGTCAAGGGCAGGTCGTGCCTTACGAGCCTGGTTGAGTTCTTTGAAAATGTGACCAAACACATTGACGAAGGAAGAGCGGTGGATGTGGTCTATATGGACTTCAGCAAGGCGTTCGATAAGGTCCCCCATGCAAGACTTCTTGAGAAAGTGAGAGGGCATGGGATCCAAGGGGCTGTTGCCTTGTGGATCCAGAACTGGCTTGCCTGCAGAAGGCAGAGAGTGGCTGTGGAGGGGTCTTTCTCTGCATGGAGGTCAGTGACCAGTGGAGTGCCCCAGGGATCTGTTCTGGGACCCTTGCTGTTTGTCATTTTCATAAATGACCTGGATGAGGAAGTGGAGGGATGGGTTGGTAAGTTTGCTGACGACACCAAGGTAGGTGGTGTTGTGGATAGTTTGGAGGGATGTCAGAAGTTGCAGTGAGACATAGATAGAATGCAAGACTGGGCGGAGAAGTGGCAGATGGACTTCAACCCGGATAAGTGTGTAGTGATCCATTTTGGCAGATCCAATGGGATGAAGCAGCAGTATAATATGAAGGGTACCATTCTTAGCAGTGTAGAGGATCAGAAGGACCTTGGGGTCCGGGTCCATAGGACTCTTAAATCGACCTCGCAGGTGGAGGATGCGGTCAAGAAGGCGTACGGCGTACTAGCCTTCATTAATCGAGGGATTGAGTTTAGGAGTCGGGAGATAATGCTGCAGCTTTATAGGACCCTGGTTAGACCCCACTTGGAGTACTGCGCGCAGTTCTGGTCACCTCATTACAGGAAAGATGTTGAAGCCATTGAAAGGGTGCAGAGGAGATTTACAAGGATGTTGCCTGGATTGGGGGGCATGCCTTATGAGGATAGGTTGAGGGAGCTTGGTCTCTTCTCCCTGGAGAGACGAAGGATGAGAGGTGACCTGATAGAGGTTTACAAGATGTTGAGAGGTCTGGATAGGGTAGACTCTCAGAGGCTATTTCCAAGGGCTGAAATGGTTGCTACGAGAGGACACAGGTTTAAGGTGCAGGGGGGTAGGTACAGAGGAGATGTCAGGGGTAAGTTTTTCACTCAGAGGGTAGTGGGTGAGTGGAATCGGCTGACGTTGGTGGTGGTGGAGGCAAACTCGTTGGGGTCTTTTAAGAGACTTCTGGATGAGTACATGGGATTTAATGGGATTGAGGGCTATAGATAGGCCTAGAGGTAGGGATATGATCGGCGCAACTTGTGGGCCGAAGGGCCTGTTTGTGCTGTGGCTTTCTATGTTCTATGTTCTATTGCATTTGCCTTCCTAAGTGCCGACTGAATCTGCATGTTAACCCTAAGAGAATCTTGAACAATGACTCCCAAGTCCCTTTGTGTTTCTGATTTCCGAAGCATTTTCCTATTTAGAAAATAATCCATGCCTCCATACCTCCTTCCAAAGATTATAACCTCACATTTTTCCACATTGTATTCCAAATGCCACTTCTTTGCCCACTCTCCTAACCTGTCCAAGTCCCTCTGCAGCCCCCCTGCTTCCTCAGTGCTCCCTGTCCCTCTACATATCTTTGTATCATCTGCAAATTTAGCAACAGTGCTTTCAGTTCCTTCCTCCAAATTGTTAATGTATATTGTGAAATGTTGTGATCCCAGCACTGACCCCTGAGGCACACCACTAGTTACCGGCTGCCATCCTGAAAAAGACCCCTTTATCCCCACTCTCTGCCTTCTGCCAGTCAGCCAATCCTCTATCCATGTCAGGATCTTACCCGTAACACCATGGGCTCTTAACTTATTTAATAGTCTCCTATGCGGCACCTTGTCAAAGGCCTCCTGGAAATCTAAATAAATCACGTCCACTCGTTCTCCTTTATCTAACTTCCTTGTTACCTCCGCAAAGAACTCTAACAGATTTGTCAGACATGACCTCCCCTTGACAAAGCCGTGCTGACTCAGTCCTACTTTATCATGCACTTCCAAGTACTCCGCGATCTCATCTTTAATAATGGACTCTAAAATCTTGCCAATGACCAAAGTTAGGCTAACCGGCTTATAATTTCCCATCTCCCTCCCTTCTTAAACAGCAATGTTACATTAGCTACTTTCCAATCCTCTGGTACCCTTTCTGCTGTGGAGATGCCGGCGTTGGACTGGGGTGAACACAGTAAGAAGTCTCACAACACCAGGTTAAAATCCAACAGGTTTATTTGGTAGCAAAAGCCACTAGCTGACTCACCTGATGGAGGGGCAGCGCTCCGAAAGCTAGCGGCTTTTGCTACCAAATAAACCTGTTGGACTTTAACCTGGTGTTGTTAGACTTCTTACTGTGTTTACCCTTCCTGCCTCCAGTGGTTCCTGAAAGATCATCACCAATGTCTCCATAATTTCCTCAGCTATCTCTTTTAGAACTCTGGGGTGTAGTCCATCTGGTCCAGGTGATTTATCCACCTTCAGACCTTTCAGTTTCCCCAGAACCTTCTCCTTAGTGATGGCCACTGCACTCACCTGTGTCACCTGATTCTCCTGGAGCTCTGGCATCCCACTGGTGTCTTCCACCATGAAGACTGATGCAAAGTAACTATTCAGTTCCTCTGCCATTGCTTTGTTTCCTATTATTACTTCTCCAGCCTCATTTTCCAGCGGTCCAATGCCTCTCTCTTATCTTTTATATATTCAAAAAAACTCTTCCTATCTTCTTTTATATTACTAGCTAGCTTACACTCATATTTCATCTTCTCTCCCCTTATTGCTTTTTTAGTTGTCCCCTACTCGCTTTTAAAGGCTTTCCAATCCTCTGGCTTCCCACTAATCCTTGCCACTTCGTATACTTTTTCTTTTGCTTTTATGCTGTCCTTGACTTCCCTCGTCAGCCATGGATGCCTCATCCTCCCCTTAGCATGTTTCCTCCTCCTTGGGATGAATTTCTGTTGTGCCTCCCAAATAACTCTCAAAAACTCCTGCCATTGCTGTTCTACTGTCTTCTATGCTAGGCTCCCTTTCATAAGAACATAAGAACATAAGAAATAGGAGCAGGAGTAGGCCATCTGGCCCTTCGAGCCTGCCCCGCCATTCAACAAGATCATGGCTGATCTGAAGCGAATCAGTTCCACTTACCCACCTGCTCCCCATATCCCCTAATTCCCTTATCGATCAGAAAACTATCTACCTGTGATTTAAACATATTCAACGAGGAAGCCTCCACCACTTCAATGGGCAGAGAATTCCAGAGATTCACTACCCTCTGAGAGAAGAAGTTCCCCCTCAACTCTGTTCTGATCCGGCCCCCCCTTATTTTGAGGCTGTGCCCTCTAGTTCTGGTTTCCCTTCTAAGTGGAAAGAATCTCTCTACCTCTACCCTATCCAGCCCCTTCATTATCTTATATGTCTCTATAAGATCACCCCTCATCCTTCTAAACTCCAACGAGTACAGACCCAATCTGTTTAATCTCTCCTCATAAGCTACACCCCTCATCTCCGGTATCAACCTGGTGAACCTTCTCTGCACTCCCTCCAAGGCCAATATATCCTTTCGCAAATAAGGGGACCAAAACTGCACACAGTACTCCAGTTGCGGCCTCACCAGTGCCTTGTACAGTTGCAGCAAGACCTCCCTGCTTTTATATTCTATCCCCCTCGCGATAAAGGCCAACATTCCATTCGCCTTCTTGATCACCTGCTGCACCTGCAGACTGAGTTTTTGCGATTCGTGCACAAGGACCCCCAGGTCCCTCTGCACAGTCGCACGATGTAATTTTTCTCCATTTAAATAATATTCCAATTTACTATTATTTCTTCCAAAGTGGATAGCCTCACATTTGCTAACGTTATATTCCATCTGCCAGATCCTCGCCCACTCGCTCAGCCTATCCAAATCTCTCTGCAGACTTTCCACGTCCTCCACGCAATTCGCTTTCCCACTCACCTTCGTGTCATCAGCAAACTTGAATACCCTAGATTCAGTCCCCTCCTCCAGATCATCTATGTAAATGGTAAACAATTGAGGCCCCAGCACCGATCCCACCGATCCCTCCAATTAACTCTGCCCAGCTCCTCCCTCATGTCTTTGTAGTTACCTTTATTTAATTGTAATACCATTACATCTGATTCCAGCTTCTCCCTCTGAAACTGCAGGGTAAATTCTATCATATTGTGGTCACTGCTCCCTAAGGGTTCCTTCATCTTAAGTTCCCTAATCAAGTCTGCCTCATTATACATCACCAAATCCAGAATTGCCTGTTCCTAGTAGGCTCTGTCACAAGCTGCTCCAAAAAACCATCTCTTAGACATTCCACAAATTCCTTTTCCTGGGATCCACTACCTACCTGATTTTCCCAGTCCACCTGTATATTGAAGTCCCCCATGTTTATTGTAATATTGCCTTTTTTATATGCCTTTTCTATCTCCTGATTTATTTTCTGCCCCACATCCTAACTACTGCTAGGAGGCCTGTACATAACTCCCATCAGGGTCTTTTTACTTTTGCGATTCCTCAACTCTACCCACAGAGATTCTATGCCTTCTGATCCTATATCACTTCTTGCTATCGATTTAACTTCATTCCTTACTAACAATGCAGCCCTTCCGCCTTTGCCCATCTGCCTGTCCTTCCGAAAGGACACATATCCTTGGATATTTAGATCCCAGCCCTGATCCCTTTGCAGCCACGTCTCTGTGATGCCCACAACATTGTACCGGCCAATTTCAATGTGGCAACAAGCTCATTTACCATAAAGTTTTTTTTTAAAGTTTATTTACTAGTTACAAGTAAGGCTTACATTAACACTGCAAATGAAAGTTATTGTGAAATTCCCCCAGCCGCCACAGTCCAGCTGTTCGGGTCAATGCACCTAACGAGTATGTCTTTCAGAATGTGGGAGGAAACCGGAGCACCCAGAGGAAACCCACGCAGACACGGGGAGAATGTGCAAACTCCACACAGAGGGTGACCCAAGCTGGGAATTGAACCCAGGTCCTTGGCGCTGTGAGGCAGCAGTGCTAACCACGGTGCCACCTTGTTCCGTATACTGCGTGCTTTTAGGTACAACAAACACCCTCAGTCCTGCATTGACCACCTCCCTTCTCATACTTGTCACCTTTTTTGCTCTGCCTGAGGTTAGATTCCTGCCACCTTCTATACTCTCTGTTCGATTACGTGGTCTGGAAATTTTACTAACCTCTCCTGAGCCCTCAGCTCCATTAACCTGCACTTTTACCCTCCTTTAACTTTGATTTTCTAATTCTCCATACAACTATTTAGTTTGAAGCCCTATCTACAACCCTAGTTATACGATTCGCCAGGGACTCTGGCCCCAGCACGATTCAGATGAAGACCGTCCCATCGGAACAGGTCCCCTCTTCCCCAATACTAGTGTCAATGTCCCATGAATTCAAATCCATTCCTCCCGCACCAATCTTTGAGCCACGTATTTACCTACTTAACCTTATTGATCCTGTGCCAATTAGCTTGTGGCTCAGGTAGTAATCCAGAGATTATTACCTTTTTGGTTCTGCCTTTTAATTTTGCTCTTAGCTGTTCACACTCCTTTAGTAGAACCTTTGTTCCTGTTCTACCTATGTCATTGGTACCTACGTGTCTTTACCCTCCCACTCCAAGTTCCTCTGCAGCCCAGATGAGATATCCCGAACCTGAGCATCAGGCAGGCAACACAACCTTCGGGATTCTCGATCCTGGCCGTAGAGAACAGTGTCAATCACCCTAACTATACTATCCCCAATTACCACTACATTTCTTTTTTCTCCCCCCACTTGAACAGCTCCCTGTACCACAGTGCCGTGGTCAGTTTGCTCATCCTCCCTGCAGTTCCCGTTCCCATCCACACAGGGAGCAAGAATCTCGAACCTTTTGGACAAGTTCAGGGACTGAGGCTCCTGCAACCCTACCTCCTGGATCCCTCTACCTGCCTCACTCGCAGCCACACCCTCCTGTCTCTGTCCACTAGCCGAATTCAAGGTGTTTAATCTAAGGGGTGTGACTGCTCCTGGAACACAGTGTCCAAGTATCTCTCCCCCTCCCTGATGTGTCGCAGCGTCCGGAGTTCAGAATCCAGCACGTCCATTCTGAACCGGGGTTCCTCAAGCAACCAACACTTACTGCAGACATGCTCACTGGGAACCACAATGGGGTCCACCAGCTCCCACATCCTGCAGGAACAACACATCACCTGACCCTCCATCTTTGTTATATTTAGTTAGTTTTTAATTTGGGTTTTAAATTTTTTAATTTAAATTTAAAAAAAATTATATATCTCCTTATTACCTCAGTCTCAATGCAATGTCTAATCAGTAATTTAAATAGGTTTTCAAATTTAGTAAAGCTCTCTGTTAGTCAATCAAATACAGTAAGAAGTCTCACAACACCAGGTTAAAGTCCAACAGGTTTATTTGGTAGCAAAATCCACAAGCTTTCGGAGCGCTGCCCCTTCGTCAGGTAAGTGGGAGTTCTGTTCACAAACAGGGCATATAAAGACGCAGGGCCCGATTTTACCAAACTTCGTGCCTGTTTTCGGGCGCAAAATCGCGGTAAAGTTGGGCGTCGGGCCGATACCGCGATCTGCATCCGATTCCGAGCAGATCGCGGCTTTACCGACACCCAATTCGGGTGCGGGCCGGACCGACAATTTAAATGCATTTGCATGCATTTAAATCGACTTAATGAACCACGCGCCCAACTCTACCGCCAAATCCCACTTTACCGTCTTCTGGCCCGTTCCGGATCCGCGCTTTTAGCGACCTGCAGAATAAAGGTCCAAAGCGGATTTCTATTCGGCAGGGGAACCTCCGAAGCTAATCCTCCTCGACCATCCTTTGCGGACCCCCGCGCTAACCACCCCGGTAGACCCCCCTCCCCGGATCAGACCCCCCTGGGAGGCAGGCCCCACTCGCAGAGCACACCCCCAACCTACCTCGATCGCTGGTCTCCCTCCACCATCCTTCCATTAGCAAGATAAGCTGTACGTTCCTCAGTGATGTTTAGCAGCCGTTCCAGTTCGGTTTTGGTTTCATTTCGAACATGCTGTTCTGGAGGCCATGATTTCCAGTAGAACCACCTTTCTTGCCAATCTGGCCCCACCATATCACGAATCACAGATTCACTATCTCGAAGATGGGTTTGCAAGGTTTCTTCCAGGAAATGGATAGCTGCATCCCACTGCTGTTTGTCAGATATGGAACGATCTTCTAAACCTTTATAAACCTCTATAAGAAGGATATGGAAGTGCTGGAAAGAGTGCAGAGGAGATTTACCAGGATGCTGCCTGGTTTGGAGGGTAGGTCTTATGAGGAAAGGTTGAGGGAGCTGAGGCTGTTCTCTCTGGAGCGGAGGAGGCTGAGGGGAGACTTAATAGAGGTTTATAAAATGATGAAGGGGATAGATAGAGTGAACGTTCAAAGACTATTTCCTCGGGTGGATGGAGCTATTACAAGGGGGCATAACTATAGGGTTCATGGTGGGAGATATAGGAAGGATGAGGTAGGTTCCTTACGTAGAGAGTGGTTGGGGTGTGGAATGGACTGCCTGCAGTGATAGTGGAGTCAGACACTTTAGGAACATTTAAGTGGTTATTGGATAGGCACATGGAGCACACCAGGATGATAGGGAGTGGGATAGCTTGATCTTGATCTTGGTTTCAGATAAAGCTCGGCACAACATCGTGGGCCGAAGGGCCTGTTCTGTGCTGTACTGTTCTATGTTCTATTAAGTCTCCCCTCAGCCTCCTCCACTCCAGAGACAACAGCCCTAGCTCCCTCAACCTTTCCTCATAAGACCTACTCTCCAAAGCAGGTAGCATCCTGGTAAATCTCCTCTGCACTCTTTCCAGCGCTTCCACATCCTTCTTATAGTGAGGTGACCAGAACTGCACACAATATTCCAAATGTGGTCTCACCAAGGTCCTGTACAGTTGCAGCATAACCCCACAGCTCTTAAACTCCAACCCCTGTTAATAAAAGCTAACACACTATCGGCCTTCTTCACAGCTCTATCCACTTGAGTGGCAACCTTTAGAGATCTGTGGATATGGACCCCAAGATCTCTCTGTTCCTCCACAGTCTTCAGAACCCTACCTTTGACCCTGTAATCCACATTTAAATTAGTCCTACCAAAATGAATCACCTCACATTTATCAGGGTTAAACTCCATTTGCCATTTTTCAGCCCAGCTTTGCATCCTATCTATGTCTCTTTGCAGCCTACAACAGCCCTCCACCTCATCCACTACTCCACCAATCTTGGTGTCATCAGCAAATTTACTGATCCACCCTTCAGCCCCCTCCTCTAAGTCATTAATAAAAATCACAAAGAGCAGAGGACCAAGCACTGATCCCTGTGGCACTCCGCTAGCAACCTGCCTCCAAACCGAAAATTTTCCATCCACCACCACCCTCTGTCTTCGATCAGATATGATGTGGAGATGCCGGCGTTGGACTGGGGTGAACACAGTAAGAAGTTTAACAACACCAGGTTAAAGTCCAACAGGTTTATTTGGTAGCAAAAGCCACACAAGCTTGTGTGGCTTTTGCTACCAAATAAACCTTTATAAACCTCTATAAGAAGGATATGGAAGTGCTGGAAAGAGTGCAGAGGAGATTTACCAGGATGCTGCCTGGTTTGGAGGGTCGGTCTTATGAGGAAAGGTTGAGGGAGCTAGGGCTGTTCTCTCTGGAGCGGAGGAGGCTGAGGGGAGACTTAATAGAGGTTTATAAAATGATGAAGGGGATAGATAGAGTGACACAGTAAGAAGTTTAACAACACCAGGTTAAAGTCCAACAGGTTTATTTGGTAGCAAAAGCCACACAAGCTTGTGTGGCTTTTGCTACCAAATAAACCTGTTGGACTTTAACCTGGTGTTGTTAAACTTCTTACTTCGATCAGATAGCCAGTTACCTATCCAATCGGCCAACTTTCCCTCTATCCCACACCTCCTTACTTTCATCATAAGCCGATCATGGGGGACCTTATCAAACGCCTTACTAAAATCCATGTATATGACATCAGCTGCCCTACCTTCATCAACACACTTAGTTACCTCCTCAAAAAATTCAATCAAATTTGTGAGGCACGACTTGCCCTTCACGAATTTGTGCTGACTATCCCGGATTAATCCGCATCTTTCCCATCTGTGACATTTTATACTTTCATCTTTAACAGCATGTTTTAGTTTGTCAAAGATATCATCATGGTCCCTCCCTTTGTGCTCTGACATAAATCGAGCAAATTCATCCTCCAAGGTTCCCCAAGCAACCTCTACTGCTTTGTGAGGCAACTGTGTGTCAGCCCACTGCTTGAGCTTGATGTCCACTGTGGTATTGAATGTGCCTGAATTCACAGACTGGGCAGCAGGAAGGTCAATATTCTCTATCACATGTGTAGAGACTCTTTCCCACATTTTCCTTTGTAGAATCTCTTCCCAGTGTTTTGGAGTAACCTGACCTAAGCTGATCACTTCATCCAGAATTCTATTCTTCGCTTTCTCGTATAGTTCATTCCTGTCGAGTTCCCTCAGCCGAGGATAGTTGTTCTTCCATTCAGTTTCTAGGTTGAAGCGAGTAGCTTTAAATGCATCAGCCTGTTGTTCCACAGGCTCGCGCACCATCTTCCAGAAACAGTCTGAAACTGCTCGGCTCAAGTTCTTAGTTGTCACTTGATGTGTTTTCAGCATCCCTGTCTTCAGCAATTTTGAATTCTGAAAGAACTCTCCTTCATAATCTTTTATGGGATCAATACCTTCATTGGTGTTGCCTCTACCGGTAACAACTGCAAAGTAACCCAAAGCCTTCATTGGAAACAACTTGCCTTCCACAATCTGTTGAATCCGACTTGGACTGGCGAGGTTTTTCTCAGCTAGACCCACTTTGGTCAACACAAAGATGGTCCTTCTGCCTTGTGGGTCCATCTGGATCACCAAGTCAGTTACAATACTGCGTCCAGCATCTACTGAATCATCTTGGATCAATACCCTACCGAATGCAAGATGGTAAAAATTGTGAGTTTGGTACAACCAGAACAAGTTACAAGTTGCAGAGGTTGTAAGTCAAGGTGTGATATTGTGCCATTAGGAAACACATCATCTATAGTTAATATTTCCAGGAAAATTCAAAGTAATAATTGCAGCTTTGTTTTTAAGAGACATTATTCCCATGGCTCGTTTACCCAGAACACGTCAAACTTCTTTACAAATACACATGGTGCCCGTTTTTCTCCTAATATAACCGAGTCTTCAATTTTAGCAACTATTATAATAGCATCATCAAATACACAGTAGTGTAACATAATTTAACAACACCGGTATTCTCTCCTACAGGCTAACTTGTAAAAGAAAACGTACTGTGCCTTCAAGAACGGAAAGAAACTTGCTATGTTTGAATGTAACTTTTCGAAGTTTATATTTTTAAAATTAATTTGTGGGACATGGGCATCGCTGGCGGGCCAGCATTTATTGCCCATCCCTAGTTGCCCTTGAGAAGGTGGTGATGAGCTGCCTTCTCGAATCGCTGCAGTCCACGTTCTCTGGGTTGACTCACAATGCTGCCAGGGAGGGGATTCCAGGATTTTGACCCAGCGACTGCAAAGGAACGGCGATATATTTCCAAGTCAGGCTTGGGGGGGAACTTGCAGGTGGTGGTGTTCCCATGTATCTGCTGCCCTTGTCCTTCTAGATGGAAGTGGCCGTGGGTTTGGAAGGTGCTGCCTAAGGATCTTTGGTGAATTGCTGCAGTGCATCTTATAGATAGTACACACTGTTGCTACTGAGCGTCAGTGGTGGAGGGAGAGGATGTTTGTGGATGTGATGCCAATCAAGTGGGCTGCTTTGTCCTGGATGGTGTCAAGCTTCTTGAGTGGTGTTGGAGCTGCACCCATCCAGGCAAGTGGGGAGTATTCCATCACACTCCTGACTTGTGCCTTGTAGATGGTGGATAGGCTTTGGGGAGTCAGGAGGTGAGTTACTCGCCGCAGTATTCCTAGCCTCTGACCTGCTCTTGTAGCCTCTGTGTTTATGTGGTGAGTCCAGTTGAGTTTCTGGTCAGTGGTAACCCCAAGGATGTTGACAGTGGGGGATTCAGTGATGGTTACACCATTGAATGTCAAGAACTGGCGGTTAGAGTGTCTCTTATTGGTGATGGTCATTGCCTGGCATTTGTGTGGCGTGAATGTTATTTGCCACTTGTCAACCCAAGCCTGGATATTGTCCAGATCTTGTTGCATTAGAACATGGACTGCTTCAGTATCTGAGGAGTTGTGAATGGTGCTGCAATCATCGGCGAACATCCCCACTTCTGACCTTATGACGAAGGACAGGTCATTGATGAAGCAACTGAAGATTGTTGGGCCGCGGACACTAACCTGAGGGACTCCTGCAAAGATGTCCTGGAGCTGAGATGACTGACCCTTCACAACCACAACCATCTTCCTATGTACCAGTTATAACACCAACCTGTGGAGAGTTTGCCCCCCTGATACCCGTTGATTCCAGTTTGGCAAGGGCTCCTTGATGCCACACTCGGACGAATATGGCCTTGATGTCAAGGGTTGATACTTTCACCTCACCTCTGGAATTCAGCAGGTATAATCTTCACGTGACCCATCTGCTCATTTTCACATATTAGGAACTAATCAGAACAGCCCGCAATGCGCGATCAGACTGAGCAACAATTAAAATTCGCCTTCTAAATGTGTAAATTCCTTTAAAGTGTAAGGGGTTTCGGCTGTCCCGTCAAGAGTCAATTCAAAAGCAACACTTGGCTTTAATATTTGAAAATGCAATTTCTATTGGTGAAGAGGAATCAAACACAATGGGTGGGAATTTCTGGCTGCGCTCGTCCCAAAACCGGAAAATCCCACCCCGAGGTCAATGATCATAGAAATCATAGAAACCCTACAGTACAGAAAAAGGCCATTCGGCCCATCGCGTCTGCACCGACCACAATCCCACCCAGACCCTATCCCCATTTCCCTACATATTTTACCCACTAATCCCTCTAACCTACGCATCTCAGGACACGAAGGGCAATTTTTAGCACGGCCAATCAACCTAACCTGCACATCTTTAGACTCTGGGAGGAAACCGGAGCACCCTGAGGAAACCCACGCAGACACGAGGAGAATGTGCAAACTCCACACAGACAGTGACCCAAGCCGGGAATCGAACCCAGGTCCCTGGAGCTGTGAAGCAGCAGTGCTAACCACTGTGCTACCGTGCCGTCCCTGATGGTCCGCACCCCCCGCCTGCCGCCATGGGAGAACTCCCCCCCACCCCGCCCCCACCCCACCCCCCACCCCACACTGGGCTGAATGGCTGTACTATTCAATGCCACACAACTGGTGATTTCCCAAACCCTGTGTGTGTGTTGGGAGTTTTAAATCAGCGGGTGTAAGCATTCCGGGTGAGGCAGCTGGGGTGGAGGCGTGTGGTCTGTTGGAGGAGTGGGAGCGGGCGGGCGGTGGGGACAGAGAGGGAGTATGAGGGGATAGATAACATCGGAGGAGGGTGAATACTCTCCACATAGAAAGAGAGTATGTGGAGGGAGAACCTTTGGAGGGAAGAGAGAGTGTCTTCTATCTTTATTATTATATTATATCTATTATAGATATGGATCAGAATTTTACGCCAATTTACTCCGGTGGGATTTTCCCAGCCGCTGCAGTAACTGGAGATTTGGTTGGGCGCCAGGTTCTCTGACCTTGCTGTAGCAGAAGTGTGGAGTAAATGGCTGGTAAGATTGTACCCGATATATCATTATCTATTCTAGAAACATAGAATGCCTCACCCTGGGACCCACACTGCCACTCCAGCTGCCTCACCCTGGGACCCACACTGCCACTCCAGCTGCCTCACCCTGGGACCCACACTGCCACTCCAGCTGTCTCTCCTGGGACCCACACTGCCACTCCAGCTGTCTCTCCTGGGACCCACACTGCCACTCCAGCTGTCTCTCCTGGGACCCACACTGCCACTCCAGCTGCCTCACCCTGGGACCCACACTGCCACTCCAGCTGCCTCACCCTGGGACCCACACTGCCACTCCAGCTGCCTCACCCTGGGACCCACACTGCCACTCCAGCTGCCTCACCCTGGGACCCACACTGCCACTCCAGCTGTCTCTCCTGGGACCCACACTGCCACTCCAGCTGTCTCTCCTGGGACCCACACTGCCACTCCAGCTGCCTCACCCTGGGACCCACACTGCCACTCCAGCTGCCTCACCCTGGGACCCACACTGCTACTCCAGCTGCCTCACCCTGGGACTCACACTGCCACTCCAGCTGTCTCTCCTGGGACCCACACTGCCACTCCAGCTGCCTCACCCTCGCACCCACACTGCCACTCCAGCTGCCTCACCCTGGGACCCACACTGCCACTCCACCTGCCTCACCCTGGCACCCACACTGCCACTCCACCTGCCTCACCCTGGGACCCACACTGCTACTCCAGCTGTCTCTCCTGGGACCCACACTGTCACTCCAGCTGTCTCTCCTGGGACCCACACTGCTACTCCAGCTGCCTCACCCTGGGACTCACACTGCCACTCCAGCTGCCGCACCCTGGCACCCACACTGCTACTCCAGCTGCCTCACCCTGGGACCCACACTGCTACTCCAGCTGTCTCTCCTGGGACCCACACTGCCACTCCAGCTGCCTCACCCTGGGACTCACACTGCCACTCCAGCTGCCGCACCCTGGCACCCACACTGCTACTCCAGCTGCCTCACCCTGGGACCCACACTGCTACTCCAGCTGTCTCTCCTGGGACCCACACTGCCACTCCAGCTGCCTCACCCTGGGACCCACACTGCCACTCCAGCTGCCTCACCCTGGGACCCACACTGCTACTCCAGCTGCCTCACCCTGGGACCCACACTGCCACTCCAGCTGTGTCTCCTGGGACCCACACTGCCACTCCAGCTGCCTCACCCTGGGAACCACACTGCTACTCCAGCTGCCTCACCCTGGGACCCACACTGCCACTCCAGCTGCCTCACCCTGGGACCCACACTGCTACTCCAGCTGTCTCTCCTGGGACCCACACTGCCACTCCAGCTGCCTCACCCTGGGACCCACACTGCCACTCCAGCTGCCTCACCCTGGGACCCACACTGCTACTCCAGCTGCCTCACCCTGGGACCCACACTGCCACTCCAGCTGTGTCTCCTGGGACCCACACTGCCACTCCAGCTGCCTCACCCTGGGACCCACACTGCTACTCCAGCTGCCTCACCCTGGGACCCACACTGCCACTCCAGCTGTCTCTCCTGGGACCCACACTGCCACTCCAGCTGCCTCACCCTGGGACCCACACTGCCACTCCAGCTGCCTTGTATGGGACCCCCACTGCCACTCCAGCTGCCTCACTCTGGGAGCCACACTGCCACTCCAGCTGCCGCACCCTGGCACCCACACTGCCACTCCAGCTGCCTCACCCTGGGACCCACACTGCCACTCCAGCTGCCTCACCCTGGGACCCACACTGCTACTCCAGCTGCCTCACCCTGGGACCCACACTGCCACTCCAGCTGCCGCACCCTGGGACCCACACTGCCACTCCAGCTGCCTCACCCTGGGACCCACACTGCCACTCCAGCTGCCTCACCCTGGGACCCACACTGCCACTCCAGCTGCCTCACCCTGGGATCCACACTGCCACTCCAGCTGCCTCACCCTGGGACCCACACTGCCACTCCAGCTGCCTCACCCTGGGACCCACACTGCCACTCCAGTTGTCTCTCCTGGGACCCACACTGCCACTCCAGCTGCCTCACCCTGGGACCCACACTGCCACTCCAGCTGCCTCACCCTGGGACCCACACTGCCACTCCAGTTGTCTCTCCTGGGACCCACACTGCCACTCCAGCTGCCTCACCCTGGGACCTACACTGCCACTCCAGCTGTCTCTCCTGGGACCCACACTGCCACTCCAGCTGTCTCTCCTGGGACCCACACTGCCACTCCAGCTGCCTCACCCTGGGACCCACACTGCCACTCCAGCTGCCTCACCCTGGGACTCACACTGCCACTCCAGCAGAGAAAGAGGCCATTCTGCACATAGTCTCTGTGGTGAACCATTGTTGGTTCCCACCAGGTAGTGCTGAGCCAGGGTCTGGCCAGTACTATGAGTCTGTATATATGTTACTGTTGGGGTTAGGGTTGGGCTGTTCTACCTGTAATATAGTTCTTATGGTACATCCCAGTCGGGCTCTGCCTCCTGGGAGAGGTATAAAGGTCACTGCTCTGTCTGGGACCCTTTAGTCTGGGATCGTGTATTATATATGGTAGCTCTATTGTTGTAGTCAATAAAAGCCTTTATTTCCCCGAGTACCTCTAGCCTCGTGAGTTATATCGCGCATCAATTTTATTGACTACAATTGAACTCTCTTCGTTGAAAAAAAAGTGACACAGAGAACATGGAGCAAATGCTTAAACCCGAACGGCTTACGTTGGACCCACGTGTGGCGGGCGCCTCGAACACCTTCGACCACTGGTTGAAATGCTTTCAGGATTACCTCGAAGCCTCCGCAGCGGTCACCACCGACGCCGACAGACTCCGGGTCCTCCACGCGAGGGTAAGCGACGCTGTATATTTAGTGATCCGTGCGGCCACCGACTACAAAGGGGCCCTCGAGCTTCTTAAGAAGCGCTACATTAAACCGCCGAACGAGATGCATGCTCGATATCTCTTAGCCACTCGACGACGGCAGCCCGGCGAAACGACGGAACAGTACGCGTGCGAGCTCCTACAGCTAGCCAGGAGCTGTAACTGCAAAGCAGTGTCGGCAGACCAGAACATGAATGACCTCGCTCGAGATGCGTTTGTGGCGGGAATCGGCTCGTCTTACATCCGCCTTCGGCTGTTGGAGCAAGGTAATCTCGATCTCACTAAGTCCATAGAGCTAGCGGATGTGCTAGAAACAGCCTCCAAAAGTCTGGCAATGTACCCCGACGACCACGTGGAGACAGCGTGGCAGGGGCAGTCACAGACCCCACTTCATTCAGCGGGACCGAAAAACTGCGTGATTGCGTTCCCACCCTCGGGCCTGACGACGGCAGCAGCTCCAGGCGGCCCGCGGTGTTACTTCTGTGGGGGAGTGAAGCACCCTTGGCAGAGATGTCCCGCTAAAGCGGTGTTGTGCTCTGCCTGCGGCAAGAAGGGGCATTATTCAAAGGTATGCCGATCCAAACTTCCATCCAGGAACAGCAGTGCGGCGTGTGACTCCCCGGAGCCGGTTTCTTCGTCGTCGGCATCGTCAAGGGCTTCTTCCACGTGCGAGGCCAGGACGTCGCCATTCCAGACGACGGAGTCGCAAGAGGCGCGCGACCACCAGGGGCTGCTGGTTTTGGCGCCATCGCCCACGTGCGACCTATGGAGGCAGCCATTTTGGTCGGCACCGACCGCAAATGACCAGCAGGGGTCGTCATCATCCATCTCAGCTGCCTGCAGTGGCGCCCACGAACCAACGGTGGCGTCGATCATCCTGGACCAGGCAAAGCCTCACAGACTCGACAAGTCCATGATGGACATACAGGTAAACAAACGCACGATTTATTGTCTGTTTGACAGCGGGAGCACGCAGAGCTTCATTCACCCAGACGCCGTGAAGCGGTGTGGCCTCCGGATTCAGCCTGTCAAGCAGACAATTTCGATGGTGTCAAGGTCCCGGTCTGTCACCGTGCTAGGGAGTTGCATGGTAAATCTGACGGTGCAGGGCACGGTTTACGAGAGCTTCAAGCTCCTGGTGTTACCGCACCTTTGCGCACCAATACTCCTAGGACTAAATTTCATGGTCCACTTGAAGAGTGTAACCCTACAGTACAGTGGGCCACTCCCTCTGCTTTCAGTGGGAGACTCGCAGCCTCTAAATTGCCCAACGCGCTCCATCTGTAGCCTCTCGACGCTTAAGATTACCACACCCTCTTTATTCCAGAATCTCGTTACCAGGCTGCAAGCCCATCGTGACTAAGAGCAGGCGTTACAGCGCTGAGGATCGGATCTTCATTCGGTCTGAGGTTCAGCGGCTCCTCAACGAAGGGATCATACAGCCTAGCGCTAGTCCTTGGAGAGCGCAGGTCGTGGTGGTCAAGAGTGGGAACAAACCCCGGATGGTCATAGACTATAGTCAGACCATTAACAGATACACGCAGCTGGATGCGTACCCCCTCCCCCGCATATCTGACATGGTCAACCAGATTGCGCAGTACCGGGTGTTCTCCACCATCGACCTAAAGTCTGCTTACCACCAGCTCCCCATTCGCCCAGAGGACCGACAATACACGGCTTTTGAGGCAGATGGTCGCTTGTACCATTTTCTAAGGGTTCCTTTGGGTGTCACGAATGGGGTCTCGGTCTTCCAGCGTGCTATGGACCGAATGGTGGACCATAACGGACTGCGGGCTACCTTCCCGTACCTGGATAACGTCACCATCTGCGGCCATGACCAGCAGGACCACGATGCCAACCTTCTTAGATTCCTACGCACTGCATCTCGCCTGAATCTGACCTACAACAGGGAGAAGTGTGTATTTCGCACGCGCCGCCTAGGTATCCTCGGATATGTGGTGGAAAACGGGGTCATTGGCCCTGATCCAGACCGTATGCGTCCCCTCCTCGAACTTCCCCTGTCCACTAGCGTAAACACAGTAAGAAGTTTAACAACACCAGGTTAAAGTCCAACAGGTTTATTTGGTAGCAAAAGCCACACAAGCTTTCGAGGCTCTGAGCCCCTTCTTCAGGTGAGTGGGAATTCTGTTCACAAACAGAACTTATAAGACACAGACTCAATTTACATGAATAATGGTTGGAATGCGAATACTTACAACTAATCCAGTCTTTAAGAAACAAAACAATGGGAGTGGAGAGAGCATCAAGACAGGCTAAAAAGATGTGTATTGTCTCCAGACAAGACAGCCAGTGAAACTCTGCAGGTCCACGCAACTGTGGGAGTTACAAATAGTGTGACATAAATTCTGATTCTAGGATCGCATGATAAAGACTCAGGAGGAAAAAAGCAGAAATATTTATGTGAAATAGTGTGACATAAACCCAATATCCCGGTTGAGGCCGTCCTTGTGTGTGCGGAACCTGGCTATCAGTTTCTGCTCTGCGACTCTGCGCTGTCGTGTGTCGCGAAGGCCGCCTTGGAGAACGCTTACCCGAATATCAGAGGCCGAATGCCCGTGACCGCTGAAGTGCTCCCCAACAGGAAGAGAACAGTCTTGCCTGGTGATTGTCGAGCGGTGTTCATTCATCCGTTGTCGCAGCGTCTGCATAGTTTCCCCAATGTACCATGCCTCGGGACATCCTTTCTTGCAGCGTATCAGGTAGACAACGTTGGCCGAGTTGCAAGAGTATGTACCGTGTACCTGGTGGATGGTGTTCTCACGTGAGATGATGGCATCTGTGTCGATGATCCGGCACGTCTTGCAGAGGTTGCTGTGGCAGGGTTGTGTGGTGTCTTGGTCACTGTTCTCCTGAAGGCTGGGTAGTTTGCTGCGGACAATGGTCTGTTTGAGGTTGTGCGGTTGTTTGAAGGCAAGAAGTGGGGGTGTGGGGATGGCCTTGGCGAGATGTTCGTCTTCATCAATGACATGTTGAAGGCTCCGGAGGAGATGCCGTAGCTTCTCCGCTCTGGGGAAGTACTGGACGACGAAGGGTACTCTGTCCACTGTGTCCCGTGTTTGTCTTCTGAGGAGGTCGGTGCGGTTTTTCGCTGTGGCGCGTTGGAACTGTTGATCAATGAGTCTAGCGCCATATCCTGTTCTTATGAGGGCATCTTTCAGCGTCTGGAGGTGTCTGTTGCGATCCTCCTCATCCGAGCAGATCCTGTGTATACGGAGGGCTTGTCCGTAGGGGATGGCTTCTTTAACGTGTTTAGGGTGGAAGCTGGAGAAGTGGAGCATCGTGAGGTTATCCGTGGGCTTGCGGTACAGTGAGGTGCTGAGGTGACCGTCCTTAATGGAGATGCGCGTGTCCAAGAATGCAACCGATTCCGGAGAGTAGTCTATGGTGAGCCTGATGGTGGGATGGAACTTGTTGATGTCATCATAGAGTTGTTTCAGTGATTGTTCACCATGAGTCCAAAGGAAGAAAATGTCATCGATGTATCTAGTGTATAGCACCGGTTGAAGGTCCCGTGCGGTGAAGAAGTCTTGTTCGAACCTGTGCATGAAGATGTTGGCATATTGAGGTGCAAATTTGGTCCCCATGGCTGTTCCGTGTGTCTGGATGAAGAACTGGTTGTTGAAGGTGAAGATATTGTGGTCCAGGATGAAGCGGATGAGATGTAAAATTGCATCTGGAAACTGGCAGTTGTTGGCGCTGCCAGTTTCCAGATGCAATTTTACATCTCATCCGCTTCATCCTGGACCACAATATCTTCACCTTCAACAACCAGTTCTTCATCCAGACACACGGAACAGCCATGGGGACCAAATTTGCACCTCAATATGCCAACATCTTCATGCACAGGTTCGAACAAGACTTCTTCACCGCACGGGACCTTCAACCGGTGCTATACACTAGATACATCGATGACATTTTCTTCCTTTGGACTCATGGTGAACAATCACTGAAACAACTCTATGATGACATCAACAAGTTCCATCCCACCATCAGGCTCACCATAGACTACTCTCCGGAATCGGTTGCATTCTTGGACACGCGCATCTCCATTAAGGACGGTCACCTCAGCACCTCACTGTACCGCAAGCCCACGGATAACCTCACGATGCTCCACTTCTCCAGCTTCCACCCTAAACACGTTAAAGAAGCCATCCCCTACGGACAAGCCCTCCGTATACACAGGATCTGCTCGGATGAGGAGGATCGCAACAGACACCTCCAGACGCTGAAAGATGCCCTCATAAGAACAGGATATGGCGCTAGACTCATTGATCAACAGTTCCAACGCGCCACAGCGAAAAACCGCACCGACCTCCTCAGAAGACAAACACGGGACACAGTGGACAGAGTACCCTTCGTCGTCCAGTACTTCCCCGGAGCGGAGAAGCTACGGCATCTCCTCCGGAGCCTTCAACATGTCATTGATGAAGACGAACATCTCGCCAAGGCCATCCCCACACCCCCACTTCTTGCCTTCAAACAACCGCACAACCTCAAACAGACCATTGTCCGCAGCAAACTACCCAGCCTTCAGGAGAACAGTGACCAAGACACCACACAACCCTGCCACAGCAACCTCTGCAAGACGTGCCGGATCATCGACACAGATGCCATCATCTCACGTGAGAACACCATCCACCAGGTACACGGTACATACTCTTGCAACTCGGCCAACGTTGTCTACCTGATACGCTGCAAGAAAGGATGTCCCGAGGCATGGTACATTGGGGAAACTATGCAGACGCTGCGACAACGGATGAATGAACACCGCTCGACAATCACCAGGCAAGACTGTTCTCTTCCTGTTGGGGAGCACTTCAGCGGTCACGGGCATTCGGCCTCTGATATTCGGGTAAGCGTTCTCCAAGGCGGCCTTCGCGACACACGACAGCGCAGAGTCGCAGAGCAGAAACTGATAGCCAGGTTCCGCACACACAAGGACGGCCTCAACCGGGATATTGGGTTTATGTCACACTATTTCACATAAATATTTCTGCTTTTTTCCTCCTGAGTCTTTATCATGCGATCCTAGAATCAGAATTTATGTCACACTATTTGTAACTCCCACAGTTGCGTGGACCTGCAGAGTTTCACTGGCTGTCTTGTCTGGAGACAATACACATCTTTTTAGCCTGTCTTGATGCTCTCTCCACTCCCATTGTTTTGTTTCTTAAAGACTGGATTAGTTGTAAGTATTCGCATTCCAACCATTATTCATGTAAATTGAGTCTGTGTCTTATAAGTTCTGTTTGTGAACAGAATTCCCACTCACCTGAAGAAGGGGCTCAGAGCCTCGAAAGCTTGTGTGGCTTTTGCTACCAAATAAACCTGTTGGACTTTAACCTGGTGTTGTTAAACTTCTTACTGTGTTTACCCCAGTCCAACGCCGGCATCTCCACATCATCACTAGCGTAAAAGCACTGAGAAGATGCTTAGGCTTCTTCTCTTACTACGCACAGTGGGTTCCCAATTACGCGGACAAAGCCCGTCCGCTCATCAAGTCTACCTCTTTTCCCCTAGCACCAGAGGCTCGTTTGGCCTTTGATAAACTAAAAGCCGACATCGCGAAAGCCACGATGCACGCTATCAATGAGTCCATCCCCTTCCAGGTGGAGAGTGATGCATCGGATTTCGCCCTGGCCGCCACACTTAACCAGGCGGGCAGGCCCGTCGCCTTTTTCTCTCGCACCCTCCAAGGCCCCGAAATTCGACATTCGGCGGTGGAAAAGGAGGCCCAGGCCATTAGAACCATAGAACTATAGAAAATTACAGCTCAGAAACAGGCCTTTTGGCCCTTCTTGTCTGTGCCGAACCATTTTATACATAGTCCCACTGACCTGCACTTGGACCATATCCCTCCACACCCCTCTCATCCATGAACCCGTCCAAGTTTTTCTTAAATGTTAAAAGTGACCCCGCATTTACCACTTTATCTGGCAGCTCATTCCACACTCCCACCACTCTCTGCGTGAAGAAGCCCCCCCCTAATATTCCCTTTAAACTTTTCTCCTTTCACCCTTAACCCATGCCCTCTGGTTTTTTTCTCCCCTAGCCTCAGCGGAAAAAGCCTGCTTGCATTCACCCTATCTATACCCATCAAAATCTTATACACCTCTATCAAATCTCCCCTCAATCTTTTACGCTCCAGGGAATAAAGTCCCAACTTATTCAATCTCTCTCTGTAACTCAGCTTCTCAAGTCCCGGCAACATCCTTGTGAACCTTCTCTGCACTCTTTCTGTCTTATTTACATCCTTCCTGTAACTAGGTGACCAAAACTGTACACAATACTCCATATTCGGCCTCACCAATGCCTTATATAACCTTACCATAACACTCCAACTTTTATACTCGATACTCCGATTTATAAAGGCCAATGTACCAAAGGCACTCTTTACGACCCTATCCACCTGTGACGTCACTTTTAGGGAATGCTGTACCTGTATTCCCAGATCCCTCTGTTCAACTGCACTCTTCAGAGTCCTACCATTTACCCTGTACGTTCTACTTTGATTTGTCCTTCCAAAGTGCAATATCTCACACTTGTCTGCGTTAAATTCCATTTGCCATTTTTCAGCCCATTTTTCTAGTTGGTCCAAATCCCTCTGCAAGCTTTGAAAACCTTCCTCACTGTCCACTACACCTCCAATCTTTGTATCATCAGCAAACTTGCTGATCCAATTGACCACATTATCATCCAGATCATTGATATAGATGTCAAACAACAATGGACCCAACACCGATCCCTGCGGCACACCACTAGTCACAGGCCTCCACTCAGAGAAGCAATCCTCCACAACCACACTCTGGCTTCTTCCATTGAGCCAGTGTCTTATTCAATTTACTACCTCCCCATGTATACCTAGCGACTGAACCTTCCTAACTAACCTCCCATGAGGGACCTTGTCAAAGGCCTTGCTGAAATCCAGGTAGACAACATCCATCGCCTTCCCTTCATCCACTTTCCTGGTAACCTCCTCGAAAAACTCTAATAGATTGGTCAAACATGACCTACCACGCACAAAGCCATGTTGACTCTCCCTAATAAGTCCCTGTCTATCCAAATATTTGTAGATCCTATCCCGTATCACACCTTCCAATAACTTGCCCACCACCGACGTCAAACTTACTGGCCGATAATTTCCCGGATTTCTTTTGGAACCTTTTTTAAACAACGGAACAACATGAGCCACCCTCCAATCATCCGGCACCTCCCCCGTGAATACTGACATTTTAAATATGTCTGCCAGGGCCCCTGCAAGTTCAACACTAGCTTCCCTCAAGGTCCGTGGGAATACCCTATCCGGTCCTGGGGATTTATCCACTCTGATTTGCCTCCAGACAGCGAGCACCTCCTCCCCTTTAATCTGTAAAGGTTCCATGGCCTCCCTACCAGTTTGCCCTATTTCCGTAGACTCCATGCCCGTCACAGGTGGAGAAGGTGGTGAAGAAGGCATATGGCATGCTTGCCTTTATAGGACGGGGCATAGAGTATAAAAGTTGGGGTCTGATGTTGCAGATGTATAGAACGTTGGTTCGGCCGCATTTGGAATACTGCGTCCAGTTCTGGTCGCCACACTACCAGAAGGACGTGGAGGCTTTGGAGAGAGTACAGAGGAGGTTTACCAGGATGTTGCCTGGTATGGAGGGGCTTGGTTATGAGGAGAGATTGGGGAAACTGGGGTTGTTCTCCTTGGAAAGACGGAGGATGAGGGGAGACTTAATAGAGGTGTATAAAATTATGAAAGGCATAGATAGGGTGAACGGTGGGAAGCTTTTCCCCGGGTCGGTGGTGACGTTCACGAGGGGTCATAGGTTCAAGGTGAAGGGGGGGAGGTTTAACACAGATATCAGAAGGACATATTTCACACAGAGGGTCGTGGGGGCCTGGAATGTGTTGCCGGGCAAGGTGGTGGAGGCGGACACACTGGGAACGTTTAAGACTTATCTAGACAGCTATATGAACGGAGTGGGAATGGAGGGATACAAAAGAGTGGTCTAGTTTGGACCAGGGAGCGGCGCGGGCTAATTGTTCCTTGTTTCTCGTTTCATGGCTTCATTCTATGATCATCTTGCTGGTGCCAGTACAGAGCGAGACTGCGGATAGTTGGGAACCTGTCTCGGGGGCAGGGAATTCATATGGTGTTCGTGGAAGTGGAAATGACTAGGGTTGGGAAGCATTTTCCGATCAGGGCCATTGTGATCTCCTGGACTCGTTTCGATCGCCTCAGGGGGTCGGAGAGGAATTTCCCAGATTTTTTTTTCCCCATATTGGCCCTGGGGTTTTTCACTCTGGGTTTTCGCCTCTCCCTGGAGATCACATGGTCTGGAATGGGGGGGTGGGGGTGAGTTAATAGGTTGTAATGAACAAAGCATCGTAGCTGTGAGGGACAGCTCGGTGGATAGGATATTGGTATGTAGATAGGCTGGAAGATTGGGCGGGGATCCTGGATTCAGGATTCAATCCTGGACCGGGGAGCGGCGCGGGCTTGGAGGGCCGAAGGGCCTGTTCCTGTGCTGTATTGTTCTTTGTTCTTTGTTCCCTCAGTAAATACGGATGCAAAAAAACCATTTAGTATCTCCCCCATCTCTTTTGGTTCCATACACAGTCTACCACTCTGGTCTTCAAGAGGACCAATTTTATCCCTCACTATCCTTTTGCTCCTAACATACCTATAGAAGCTCTTTGGATTTTCCTTCACTCTGTCTGCCAAAGCAACCTCATGTCTTCTTTTAGCCCTCCTGATTTCCCTCTTAAGTAGCTTCTTGCACTTTTTATACTCCTCGAGCATCTGATGTGTTCCTTGCTTCCTGTACATTTCATACAACTCTCTCTTCCTCTTAATCAGTGTTACAATCTCCCTTGAGAACCAAGGTTCCTTATTCCTATTTACTTTGCCTTTAATCCTGACAGGAACATACAAACTCTGCACTCTCAAAATTTCTCCTTTGAAGGCCTCCCACTTTCCATTTACATCCTTACCAGAAACAGCCTGTGCCAATCCACACTTCCCAGATCCCTTCTCATTTAATCAAATTTGGCCTTTTTCCAGTTCAGAACTTCAACCCGAGGACCAGATCTATCCTTATCCACGATCAGGTTGAAACTAATGGCATTATGATCACTGGATCCAAAGTGTCCCCTCACTTGTGGAAGCCGTCCGGCATTGGCGCCATTACTTGGCGGGAAAACGGTTCACCCTGCTCACGGACCAGTGGTCCGTGGCGTTCATGTTCAATAACACGTTACGGGGCAAGATCAAGAACGATAAGATCTTGAGGTGGAGAATCGAACTCTCCACCTATAATTACGACATCATGTATCGTCCAGGGAAACTCAACGAGCCCTCGGATGCCCTGTCGCGTGGAACATGCGCTAGTATGCAGGAGAATCGTTTGCAGGCTCTCCACAATGACCTCTGCCATCCGGGGGTCACTCGGCTCTTCCACTTCATAAAAGCCCGGAATCTACCCTACTCGGTGGGGGATGTCAGGTCGATAACCAGAAGCTGCCGGGTATGCGCGGAATGCAAACCGCACTTCTACTGACCTGACAGGGCACAACTCGTTAAGGCCAATCGTCCATTCGAAAGACTGAGTGTAGATTTTAAGGGCCCCCTTCCCTCGACAGATCGGAACGTGTACTTCCTCAATGTGGTTGATGAGTACTCACGATTCCCCTTTGTCATTCCTTGTTCCGATATGACCGCTGCCACGGTTATCAAGGCATTTCGTGATCTTTTCACCCTGTTCGGGTACCCCTGTTACATCCATAGCGATAGGGGCTCGTCGTTCATGAGCGATGACTTGAGGCAATTCCTGCTCTCATACGGGATTGCCTCTAGTAGAACCACGAGCTACAACCCGAGGGGTAACGGACAGGTTGAACGTGAGAATGCTACAGTCTGGAAGGCTGTCTTACTGGCCTTCCAGTCTCCCGTTGGCAAGAGGTGCTCCCTGATGCGCTCCATTCCATACGCTCACTCCTGTGTACGGCAACCACCGCTACTCCCCATGAGAGGCTGTTTTCATTCTCTCGGAAGTCTTCCTCTGGGACCTCATTACCGTCTTGGTTGACGTACTCAGGACCTGTCCTCCTGCGGCGACATGTTAGGACCCGCAAGTCCGACCCTTTGGTTGAACAGGTCCATCTCCTCCACGCCAACCCTCAGTGTGCCTATGTGGCATACCCTGACGGGCGAGAGGACACGGTCTCGATTCGAGACCTGGCGCCAGCAGGGGGCTTGGAAACCCCTGTCGCTCCCATACCTCCTGTTAGAGACCCCCCAACTATTGTTTCCCCTCCTGACACGGCGCGGGCAGCATCGGGACCATCACTTAACCCTTTTACTCCCGTGTACAGCTTGCCTGAGTCCAGGAGATGGTCGCCACTTCAAGGCGTGCCCGAGTTCAGCGGATTGTCACCACCTCGGGGTCTACCGGCCCGTGAGACATTGGAGGAGCCGTTGGACACCACCTTGGGGAGAACGCCACCGCGAGTGCCTACACCGGTGTCATCGCTGGTGTTGAGGAGGTCACAACGGCGGTGCGGTCCCCCTGACCTTCTGAACTTATAGACTGATGAACAATTGTTCTGTGTTTTGTACCCCGCCGGCCTTTGTTTTCAAAGGAGGGGTGAATGTGGTGAACCATTGTTCGTTCCCACCAGGTAGTGCTGAGCCAGGGTCTGGCCAGTACTATGAGTCTGTATATATGTTACTGTTGGGGTTAGGGTTGGGCTGTTCTACATGTTACTGTTGGGGTTAGGGTTGGGCTGTTCTACATGTTACTGTTGGGGTTAGGGTTGGGCTGTTCTACCTGTAATATAGTTCTTATGGTACATCCCAATCGGGCTCCGCCTCCTGGGAGAGGTATAAAGGTCACTGCTCTGTCTGGGACCCTTTAGTCTGGGATCGTGTATTATGTATGGTAGCTCTATTGTTGTAGTCAATAAAAGCCTTTATTTCCCCGAGCACCTCTAGCCTCGTGAGTCATATCGCGCAAGAGTCTCTGTGTCAACTCTCTGCGGCAGCAACTCAGCTTGTTCTGTTCCTCAACCTTTTCCCTGTAGTCCTGTAAAATGTTTTCTCTTGAGACAATTATCCAGTTCTCTTTTGAAAACTGAAATTGAATCTGTCTTCACCACATGCTCAGGAAGCGCATTCCTGATCCAAACCACTTGTTACATAATGAGGTTTTTCTTCACATTGCGTCTGGTTCTTTTTAATCACCTTATTTATAATTATAGTTAGAGTTCTCAATTTTTTACCGATGGAAATGCTTTGTCACCATTGACACTCTCCAAACCCTTTGTGATTTTGAACATGTCCAACAAATCTCCTCTCAACCTTCTCTTCTCCAAGGAGAACAGCCCCAGCTTCACCAATCTATCCACATAACTGAAGTTGGGTGAGTATTAGAAAGAGAGAGGGAGAAAGACACTGGAGCCCTACCCTGTTTCCAGACAAAGATACCTGTCTCAGCTGAAAAAACAAACCATCCAGAAACTAATGACTACCTGCTGTGGCCTCAGCAAGAATCATCCTGTGACTCAATGTCTCAGACGGAACTTGTGGGCATCTCCTTCCTGGAGTATACAAAGACTAGGATGAATCCAGCTGCAAAGCTTGGCTAGGCATGGACTGGGTGCATCAGAGTGTGACGCAGAAGCAGAAAGCCAGCAGCAGACAACCCTGTGAAAGTTAATTTACAGATAATTTGCTCTCTCTCTGATTGTTGCAGCAAGCTAAGTCATCCAAACCACAGCTATAAAAGAAACTGAATTTTCTCAGCCAAGAAACTAGAATCTCAAAACTGATTATTTACCTTCTGATGCCAACACTACTCGGGTTATGAGTCAAGGACTGCTTCACATACTTTTTAAAAATTTAATTACTTTGGACTCAAGTTTTATTTCTCATCTGTATGACGATATATGCATGTGTTTGTATCATTTTCTTGCATTTGGAGTTAATAAATTCACTCTTTAACTCAAGAAGGCCTGGTTAAGTTGGCTCTTGTTAAAACATAAATATTGAGACTGGGAAAGGCTTCTGCAAAGGGATAGATTCTTTTTTGACATAGTAATCGCTCCATTAATCACCAACCAAGGGGTGCGAATGAAGAAAGAGAGCTGGTCCATTCCCTCTCGCTCGGGCAAAACAATTTAGGGATATCCCAGACAAAAGTTAACAAATGGAAGGATCTTGTCAGGGTGAACAAATTTGGGGAACCTCACCTGGGCACCGGTCGTAACACAGCTGAATAAAACGTACAAGGAGTTAAAGGAACTGGTGAATACGTTGCAGAAGGGGAGTGGTGAAATAGCAAATATCAGCAATTGACATTTGTTTGAAAGGCGGGAAGGATAAACACAAGAGTTATTGGGCAAGATGAATGTTACAAGCTGGCATTTAATCCAATGTTTGGAGAAAGTTGAAGGAAAGATAATATAATAATTTAGTAAAGCAAGAATAAAAGTATCATTCATCCTGATACCGTGAAACGGTGCGCTCTCCGCGTGCAAACTGTCAGGCAGACAATCTCTATGGCGTTGAGGTCCCGATCTGTTACCGTTCTTGGGAGCTGCGTGGTAACTCTAACGGTGCGGGGCACAGTTTATGAGAACTTCAGGCTCCTCGTGTTACTGCACCTTTGCGCTCCGGTACTCCTGGGGCTAGACTTTATGGTCCACCTGAAGAGTGTGATCCTGCAGTACGATGGGCCACTCCCTCCACTTTCAGTGGGAGAACAGCAGCCTCCAAATTGCCCAGCGCGCTCCTCATGCAGTCTCTTGACCCTCAAAATTACTCCACCTTCTTTATTTGAAAATCTCATGCCAGGCTGCAAGCCCATCGCAACTAAGAGCAGGCGTTACAGCGCTGAGGATCAGATCTTTATTCGATCTGAGGTTCAGCGGCTCCTCAGGGAAGGGATCATCCAACCTAGCACTAGCCCATGGAGAGCACAAGTCGTGGTGGTCAAGACTGGAGACAAGCTCCGGATGGTCATAGACTATAGTCAGACCATTAATAGGTACATGCAGCTGGACGCGTACCCTCTCCTGCGCATATCTGACATGGTCAACCAGATTGTGCAGTGCCGGGTGTTCTCCACCATCGACTTGAAGTCAGCCAACCACCAGCTCCCCATTCGCCCAGAGGACCGGAAATACACGGCCTTTGAGGCGGATGGCCGTCTTTACCACTTCTTAAGGGTCCCTTTTGATGTCACTAATGGGGTCTCGGTCTTCTAGCGTGAGATGGACCGAATGGTGGACCAAAACGGGCTACGGGCTACCTTCCCGTACCTGGACAACGTCACTATCTGCGGCCATGACCAGCAGGACCACGACGCCAACCTCCTGAAGTTTTTACGCACTGCGACTCTCCTGAACCTGACCTATAACTGGGAGAAGTGTGTATTCAGCAAGCACCGCCTAGCAATCCTCGGATACGTGGTGGAAAACGGGGTCATCGGCCCCGATCCAGACCATATGCGTCCCCTCCTTGAACATCCCCTACCCACTAGCATCAAAGCACTGAGGAGATGCTTAGGCTTCTTCTCGTATTACACACAGTGGGTTCCCAATTATGCGAACAAAGCCCGTCCGCTCATAAAGTCTACCTCTTTTCCCCTGGCAGCAGAGGCTCGCTTAGCCTTTGAAGGGATAAAAGCTGACATCGCGAAAGCCACGATGCACGTTGTCGATGAGTCCATCCCCTTCCAGGTGGAGAGCGATGCATCTGATTTCGCCCTGGCCGCCACACTTAACCAGGCGGGCAGGCCCGTCGCCTTTTTCTCTCGCACCCTCCAAGGCCCTGAAATTCGGCACTTCTCTGTGGAAAAAGAGACTCAGGCCATTGTGGAGGCCGTATGGCATTGGCGCCATTATTTGGCGGGAAAACGGTTTACCCTGCTCACGGATCAGAGGTCCGTGGCATTCATGTTCAATAACACGTTGAGGGGAAAAATCAAGAATGATAAAATCTTGAGGTGGAGAATCGAACTTTCCACCTACAACTATGATATAATGTATCGTCCGGGGAAGCTCAATGAGCCCTCAGATGCCCTGTCGCGTGGAACATGTGCCAGTGTGCAGGAGGACCGGCTACAGGCCCTCCACAATGATCTCTGCCATCCGGGGATCATTAGTAAAGGCCCGGAATCTGCCCTACTCCATAGAGGATGTCAGGTCGATAACTCGAAGCTGCCAGGTATGTGCTGAATGCAAGCCGCACTTCTACCGACCTGACAGGGCACACCTCATTAAGGCCACTCGCCCTTTTGAACGACTGAGTATGGATTTCAAGGGCCCCCTTCCTTCGACAGATTGAAATGTGTACTTCCTCAACGTGGTTGCCGAGTACTCCCGATTCCCTTTTGCCATTCCCTGTTTGGACATGTCCGCTGCCACGGTCATTAAAGCACTGCGGGATCTTTTTACCCTGTTTGGTTACCCCAGTTATATCCACAGTGATAGGGGTTCGTCGTTTATGAGCGACGACTTGAGGCAATACCTGCTCTCTAAAGGAATTGCCTCAAGTAGGACTACGAGTTACAACACCAGGGGTAACGGGCAGGTCGAAAGAGAAAACGCTACAGTCTAGAAGGCTGTCTTACTGGCGTTAAGGTCTAGGGGTCTTCCAGTCTCCCGTTGGCAAGAGGTACTTTCTGATGCGCTCCATTCAATCCGGTCCCTCCTGTGTACGGCAACCAACGCTACCCCACATGAGCAGATGTTTACCTTCCCCAGGAAGCCTTCCTCTGGGACCTCACTGCCGTCTTGGTTGACGTACTCAGGACCTGTCCTCCTGCGACGGCATGTTAGGACCCGCAAGTCCGACCCTTTGGTTGAACAGGTCCATCTCCTCCACGCCAACCCTCAATATGCCTATATAGCATATCCTGACGGGCGAGAGGACATGGTCTCTATCTGAGATCTGGCGCCTGCAGGGGACCTGGAAACCCCCGTCGCTCCCGCACCCCTGGTTAGGGTTCCTTTGCCCATCCTCTCCCCTCCTGACATGGCGCGGGCAGTATCGGGACCGCCACTTAATCTTCTTACTCCCGTGTACAGCTTGCCTGAGTCCAGGAGATTGTCGCCACCTCGAGGTCCACCCGTCCGTGAGGAACTGGAGGAGTCACTGGACACCACCTTGGAGAGAGGGTCACCACGGTCACCAGAACCGGCGCTACCGCCAGTGCTGCGGAGGCCGCAGAGACGGTGCGGACCTCCGATATGACTGAACTTGTGAATATATGGACAGTTCGTACTTTTTTTTTGCCCCACCGGCCTTTGTTTTTAAAGGAGGGGTGAATGTGGTGAACCATAGATGGTTACCACTATGGGTACTGAACCATAGATGGTTGTCACTATGGGTACTTGTACATATGTTACTCTTCTTGCTGTTGGGGTTAGGGTTGGGGTGTTCCACCTGTTGGTATTGTTCTGTGGTACACTCCGGTTGGCTCCGCCTTCCTATAGGGGTATAAAGGTCACTGCACTTCCTAGTGACCCTTTAGTCTAGGATTGTATTGTTAAGCAGTGTGCTCTATTCTTGTTGCTAATAAAAGCCTTTATTTCCCGAGTACGATTTAGCCTCTCGAGTGAATTAATCGCGCATCAGCCATGCTAAATTCGCCCTCAGTGTACCCGAACAGGTGCAGGAGTGTGGCGACTGGGGGATTTTCACAGTAACTTCATTGCAGTGTTAATGTAAGCCTACTTGTAACACTAATAAATAAACTTTAAATTGATAAATGATTTGATGTGAGTTGCTATTTCATAAGCATTTGAAGGGAAATTTTCCTGACGATTAAAGGGATAGAGAAGTTCTAATTTTCTAAAGAGATGGCCAATGGGAAACAGTCCTGGTTGTTTTTTCAATATCCAAATATAAAATTTGTTTTTGGAAGAAATGAACTGAGCGCACACAAAGTGTGGCAGCCGAACAAAACTGCTACCTCCATTTGGGATCATTCTAGAATGTTAAATTACAGCACAATCTAATGGGTTACCTTTGAGAAAATGAAGTTGTTGAAGGGGATTTCTAACCAGCTAATTAATTAATAGGCAGAATGCAGTCTTTCAGAGGACAGTGAATCAGTAAAGAGTTAAATGATTACTGGGCAAGCTAACACAGACAGCTTACACGCATGTGGACGCAGTAAGTGAATCAAAACAAATAGTTATGATTTTTAAAAAAGCATATTTTAAATGTATTTCAAAGTGAATGAGTGCTTTAGTCAAGCAGGGATACTGAAAGGCAAGGCAGTCAGAGTCAATAGTTTAAAAGCCAAAAGATCTGGGAACAGATTAGTCAGCAAGTCTTATTGGGCAGATGGTGGAATTTGAATTCAATAAAAAATATCTGGAATTAAGAATCCACTGATGACCATGAAACCATTGTCAATTGTCGGAAAAACCCATCTGGTTCACTAATGTCCTTTAGGGAAGGAAAGCTGCTATCCTAACCCGGTCTGGCCTACATGTGACTCATGGCAGTGAGGTTGACCCTCAACTGCCCTCGAGCAACCAGGGATGGGCAATAAATGCTGTAAGAAGTTTAACAACACCAGGTTAAAGAAGGTGTTGTTAAACTTCTTACTGTGTTTACCCGGCATCTGCACATCAATAAATGCTGGCCAGCCAACGACACCCATGTCTCTCAAATGAATTTTTAAAAAAGTCTTGAAGAAGTTTGGCAGCAATTTGGACTTTTCAAAAACTATGAGTTAAAATTGAATTCTTTTACTTTCAAATTTGATGAAGTAGCGAAAATTGGGAATTGGAATTTGTTTGAAAGGCTGAACATGAGAGATATTGGGTGAGAAGAATGCTACAGGATGCTCAAATGTTTCCAAACAATTGGCATTTAATACAAAAATTGGAGGTAAAGATAGAAAAGAATTTAATGAAGCAAGTCTAAAGAGAGTTTGGTTTTAATTGGGTTTCCTTGATGGAAGTATTTTCAGAAAGTACGCAATTGCACCCGCCCCCTCAAACACACGGCGGAGTTAATCCTTTAATGTTGACAGCTGCTTCCTTTCCAATTCATCACACAGCCTTCAGATTACTAAATCTGTATTGGCTATTATTAAAATGTAAGATTTTGAATTTACAGATATGATTGGGCATGTGAACCCTTCTGGTTAGATCCACAATGCATTGTTTGTGGGGTTTTTTAAACAAGTTTTGATGGTTTCCTTCTCCAAGTGAACCCAATAGTTTGGAGAAGGGAAGCACAGTGTAAAGACCTTCAGAAACTTGGCCACAACTATTCAAGCCTTTTTTTACATTAAGTGATTGAGAACAGGGAGATCAGATGGAAACAGACTGACCAATGAGCATCAGGCGTTTCCAAAATCACCAATGGACATAATTGTTCCTGGAATTGGAATTGATAAATGACTTATCAATTTAAATCAATTTATCGGTTGGCATGGTGGCACAGTGGTTAGCACTGCTGCCTCACAGCACCAGGGATCTGGGTTTGATTCCTGGTTTGGGTCACTGTCCGTGTGGAGTTTGTACATTCTCCCCATGTCTGTGTGGGTTTCCTCCAGGTGCTCCGGTTTCCTCCCACAGTCCAAAGATGTGCGGGTTAGGTAGATTGACCATGCTAAATTGCCCCTTAATGTCAGGGAGACTAGCTAGGGTAAATGAATGGGGTTATGGGGATAGGGCCTTGGTGGGATTGTGGTCGGTGCAGACTCGATGGCCCGAATGGCCTCCTTCTGCACTGTAGGGATTCTATGACTTGACGCGAGTTGCTATTTCAAACATTTGAAGGGAAATTTTCCTGACAATTAAGGGGATAGAGAAATTCTAATTTTCTAAAGAGATGGCCCATGGGAAACTGTCCTGGTGGTTTCTTGGTATCAAAAAAGGTGTTGGGGGGACACTCCATCAGGGGCCCCAATCTAACTGGGGTACCCTCCCCTCATAGCCCACTGAACTCTGGACCACCCTTCTCAACCTATCACCTGACATTGCAACCGCCCTTGCTCGCAATTCTCCAGGCCTTCCCAACGCCATCACCCCAGCACCCTCCCCTTGGCCCCTGCCACTTACCTTTCCTCCGGTACCCAACATTTCGTTCCAGGCAGCTAGCTGCAGTGCTTCTTCCAGCCACTGCAGCGCTGTTCTACGAATGGCAGCTCTCCAAGATGTGGCTTCCACCTGGTGGCAGGCAGAAGTCCTGCCTTCTGCCAATCGATGCTCACTAAAGTGTGAAATGGCATCGGGGCTTATGGAGTCAGCGAGGATGTGTTTCCTTCTGACTTTTCAGATTTCAGGGGCCGAGGGCCCGCTCTCCCGAAGATTCAGGCCTATGACTTACATTCTGCCAACAGGAGGGCAGGTCAGCCTCCTGGTAACTGCAGCTGTGTGAACATCAGCCCATTGTGAACATCAACACAGTCTGAATCCCGGGCAGTGTATACTTAAAGGAGGCAGGGGAGAGTGGATAAGGAAACCCAATGCGTGGATCACCTCAAGTTCACACACAACCCATCCAGTTGTAGTATCCACGGGACCTGAGTTGGGTAAGACAAAAGACATTGCAGGGTCACCCTGGATCGATCGGCCATGACATTGTGCTTGAGGAACGATGACTGCCACACAATTGTAAGCCTGGAAAATCTTGAGGGATGGTATTGCTTACCAAAAGACAATGTTACCAAGCACTGTGCACTGACATCATTAATCGATTAGGATGTGTTGATATGAGACATTTTAACTGAACAACATGTGGCTATCGGAAACGCAATGTCCCACTGCTGGGTCACATCCTGAGAACAGGAAGATTAACATAGGGAACCAGAAAACATTGTTGCCATGGTCACATTAGAAGTAACATGTAACTTGAGTAGAATAATCCCAGCCTTAAAGGACAATCGTGGCAACCATCCAGAATCAGTTGTTTGGGCAGAACATAAGTTGCAGAAGTTAATCAGTGATTATAAAATTTGTATATTTCCTAGAGTAAGGAGCCTTAAGGGTAGTTGGAAAAGGAGCATATCTGAGGATGTGGAAGGACAATTTGGGAATGTTAATTCAGTCTTAAATTCACAACAACTCTTGAGTATTAATGATTATGCCTTGTGGTTGGTGCAAGAATGCACTAAAGGCTTGCAATATGTTGCCCAAGGAACTGAATATGCAGTTACAGCCATAGAACTAAAAGGAAAGGGGCCATTAAAGAGGATGGTTACTAAGGGAATGGACAGTAAGAGCTTCTTTAAATACATAAAAGGGAAGAGCGAGGCCAAGGTGAACATAGGCCCTTTAGAGAACGAGGCTGGGAAAAATAATAATGGGGAACCAGGAAATGGCAGAGGAGTTGAATAAATATTGTGTCTGTATTCATGGTGGAAGACACTAATAACATTTCAAAAATGCTAACTAATCAAGGTGGGGTGGAGGGAGGGAAAGGAGGAAATAAATCAATAATTATCACTAGAGGAAAAGTATTAGGGAAATTAATGGAGCTGAAGGCTCTGAACATGATACATTGCACCCGAGGATATTAAAGGAAGTAGCCACAAAGAAAGTGGATGCACAGGTAGTAATCTTCCAAGAATCCTTAAATTCTGGAAATGTCCCAGAAGATTGGAAAACTGCACCATTCACAGAGGGAGACAAAAAATAGGTTTACTATAGCTTTACTGTAGTAAAGATAGTGTACCACCTCAGGTTAACAGGTTGCCTTTACCACTCTTTTTCCCAGTTCCTGTCCCTCACAGGCTGAAACTGATGTCGGAAACCAAATGTTGATTTATGAATTGACTCATAATCATCTACAGTTTCTGCTGCTAACCTCGCAGTTTTAACCCTCTGCTCTTCACATGAGCTCTCACTACTTCAGGAAGAGTATTTTTAAACTCTTCCAAAATAACCGTTTCCCAAAGAGCGTCATACGTCTGGTCTATTTCAATGCCCTTATCCACCTGTCAAATTAACTTTGTTTGATCCTTTCAAGTTCTATGTACGTTTGACCTGATTCCTTCCTTAGATTTCTAAATCTGTAGGCTTGTGGTAGTAGTTCATATGCACTAAGATGGTTTTTTTCACCTCATCCCAGATACCTCCTCTGATAGTGATGCAAACAACTCACAAGCTCTATCTATCAACTTTGTTTGAATCAGTAATACCCACATGGTCTGTGGCCATTTCATTTGTTTAGCTACTTTCTCAAATAAAATGAAAAAAGCTTCTGCATCCTTCTCATTAAACCTTGGCAATGCTTGGATATATTCAAACTGATCCCAACCAGGCCTCTGACTACATTGAGTTCGCTCTTCCTCACGGCCCTCCTCACTACTCGCAATTTGGACCCTTACCTCAGCCATTTTAAGTTGATGTTCACTTTCAGTGCCAATTTCCGAAGTTCAAATCCTCTTTTATTTTCTTTTTGCTCTGTCCATGCTATTCTTTCTCCTTTGCCTCTGCCAGTGCTTTTCTTTCTCTTTCTTCTTCCCTTGCCTGGAATTCAAGCAGTTTCAATTTTTTGCTCACTGTTCTTCTCTCTTTTTTGCTTTGCCTCTGTCCTTTCCTTCTCTTTTTCCTCTGCTTTTAATCACAATTCAGGCTGTTACATTTCCTTTTCATGTTTTAATTCTTTTTTCCTTTGTTCCCCTTTCTCCCTTTCATTTGCTTCCAATTCAAGCTGTTTCATTCGTAATTTAATTCTAGCTAATTCCAATGCTTCTGACTGTGTTTTTGGCAATTTTGAATGTTGATTTATCAGTGCAATTATATCCATGTTCCTCACCCCTTCAGATAATATCAACTGTAGTCTGTTTACCAATTCCAAATGCTTTGCTTTAACCACATTTGTAAACCACCAGAGAACCTCCTTCCATTTCCAGGAAACTTTTAGTCACTGAAAGCTATTACACTGTTGTGGGAAAATCACCACTCAGAGTCAGATTTAAAGATTCAACATGCAGTTTATTGGACAAAGCTTTGGGAGAAGCGCTGGGCACTCCGCAGTGCACGCAGTCACCTTCTCAACTTTAAAATGGCAGTTGAGCATCTTTTATACATTTTCAAGTAATGGAAAAGTATGGACATTAGCCGTTAGCACATCGTTATACATAGAGTAGACAAGGACGGACATCGGTAGTTAGCACATCGTTATACATAGAGTAGGTACATTTATGCATTTATGCCCCCCATCAACGACTGATCTTGTTACAAAAACTCATTGTTTTGGTTCTGCTTTATCTCAAGCTAAGGTGCCTCAAGGTCTGATTTATTTCCTGCAGTAATTTAGACACTAACAGGATTTAACTCGTTGTGCAATGTCTGTGCCCAAGTCAGCACATCTAATGTCATTTCCCAGAGTCCATTTTGTGCCAGGTAACCATCTTGTATCCGTTAATTTTGAGTTTACTCCAACAACTCCCCCTTTTGGTCAGGATTATGATCTAATAATCCGATGGACCAACAATAGCAGCATTGTGGGTCCGGCAATTGATATGCCTGACCCGTAACCAACAGGTCACGCGTTCACAGGTAGACTTTCACCTCCATGTCCTTTCCTTCATCGCCGTCGTCCTCGGTGTCTTCGGGTGTTCCCATCAGATGTTCTTCTTTGGTGACCACACTGGTCCCTGGCACAATCCTGGATCTGGTCCTGTGTAATGAGGCAGGTAAAATAAATGATCTCCTTGTGAGGGATCCTCTTGGAATGAGTGATCACAATATGGTTGAATTTCTAATACAGATGGAGGGTGAGAAAGTGGGGTCCCAAACCAGTGTCCTCTGCTTGAACAAGGGGGATTACAATAGGATGAGGGCAGAGTTGGCTAATGTAGACTGGGAACACAGACTAATTGGTGGGACAGTTGAGGAACAGTGGAGGATTTTTAAGGAGATTTTTCTCAGTACTCAGGAAAAATATATTCCAGTGAAAAAGAAGGGATGTAAGAAAAGGGATAACCAGCCATGGATAACTAAGGAGATAAAGGAGGGTATCAAATTAAAAACTAATGCATACAGAGTAGCCAAGATTAGTGGGGAATTAGAGGATTGGGAAGGCTTTAAAAAGCAACAAAGAACTACTAAGAAAGCAATAAAGAAAGGAAAGATAGAGTATGAAAGTAAACTAGCACAAAATATAAAAACTGATAATAAGAGTTTTTACAAATATATAAAAAGGAAAAGATTGGCTAAAGTAAATGTTGGTCCCTTAGAAGATGAGAAGGGAGATTTAATAATGGGAAACGAGGAAATGGCTGAGGCCTTAAACAAGTTTTTTGTGTCGGTCTTCACAGTGGAGGACACAAATAGCATACCAAAAATAGACGGTCATGGGACTGTAGTAGGTGAGGACCTTAAAACGATCACTATTACTAAAAGAGGTAGTGCTGGGTAGGCTAATGAGACTAAAGGTAGACAAGTCCCCTGGTCCGGATGGAATGCATCCCAGGGTACTAAAAGAAACAGCAGAGGCAATAGCAAATGCATTAGTTGTAATCTATCAAAATTCACTGGACTCTGGGGAGGTGCCAGCTGATTGGAAAACAGCTAATGTAACGCCACTGTTTAAAAAAGGAGGCAGACAAAAGGCAGGTAATTACAGGCTGGTTAGCTTAATGTCCGTAGTTGGGAAAATGCTGGAATCTATCATAAAGGAAGAAATAGCAGGACACCTGGATAAGAATGGTTCAATCAAGCAGACGCAGCATGGATTCAGGAAGGGAAAGTCAGGTTTGACTAATGTACTGGAGTTTTTTGAGGAGGTGACGAGTGCGGTTGACAGGGGGGAACCGGTGGATGTGGTGTATTTGGATTTCCAGAAGGCTTTTGATAAGGTGCCTCACAAAAGGTTACTGCAAAAGATAAAGGTGCACGGAGTTGGGGGTAAAGTGTTAGCGTGGATTGAGGATTGGCTATCTAACAGAAAACAGAGAGTAGGTATAAATGGGTGCTTTTCTGGTTGGCAATCCGTGACTAGTGGCGTGCCGCAGGGATCGGTGCTGGGGCCTCAACTATTTGCCATATACATAGATGATCTGGAGGAGGGGACCGAGTGTAGGGTAACAAAGTTTGCGGATGACACTAAGATGGGTGGGAAAGCAAATTGCGTGGAAGACACAGAGAGTCTGCAGAGAGATTTGGATAGGCTAAGTGAGTGGGCATGGATCTGGCAGATGGAGTATAACATTGGTAAGTGTGAGGTTATCCATCTTGGAAGGAATAATAGGAAAAGGGACTATTATTTAAACGGTGAAAAATTACAACATGCTACTGTGCGGAGGGACCTGGGGGTCTTTGTGCATGAATCACAAAAACACAGTTTGCAGGTGCAGCAGGCGATCAAGAAGGTAAATGGAATGTTGGCCTTTATCGCGAGAGGGATGGAGTATAGAAGCAGGGAGGTCATGCTGCAACTGTACAGGGTACTGGTGAGGCCGCACCTAGAGTACTGTGTACAGTTTTGGTCCCCTTATTTAAGAAAGGATGTATTGGCTTTGGAAGGGGTGCAGAGAAGGTTCACTAGGTTGATTCCAGAGATGAGGGGGTTAGCTTATGAGGAGAGGTTAAGCAGACTGGGCCTGTACTCTTTGGAGTTTAGAAGATTGAGGGGAGATCTTATAGAGACATATAAGATAATGAAGGGGCTAGACAGGGTAGAAACATCGAGATTGTTTCCACTTACAATGGAAACAAGAACTAGGGGGCATAGCCTCAAAATACGGGGGAGTCAATTTAGAACAGAGTTGAGGAGGAACTTCTTCTCCCAGAGGGTAGTGAATCTTTGTAATTCTCTGCCCAATGAAGCGGTAGAGGCTACCTCATTAAATGTGTTTAAGTCACAGATAGATAGGTTTTTAGCCAATAAGGGAATTAAGGGTTATGGGCAGTGGGTGGGTAAGTGGAACTGAACCCACTATCAGATCAGCCATGATCTTATTGAATGGTGGAGCAGGCTTGAGGGGCCAGATGGCCTACTCCTGCTTCTATTTCTTATGTTCTTATGAGTCATCATGATCTTACAGCAGACATTAAGACATCCAACAATCAGGCAACAGACAATTATTATTACAACGAGAATAATTAGTCCATGCATTAAATAAGACCCCCAGGATCCCCCCCAATAACCATTCGAGCCAGCTATTTCCCTCCTTGAGGCCTTGTAGAATAAGTTATCCTCTAGCCCTGTCAATCTTACAATCGCAACAACATAGAATGATGCAATTATAAAAGCGATCTTAGACATGTTCGCAACAGGCAAGTATCAATCTTATTACTCTATGTTAACAACTTGCCAAAGGCTGTATTGCCAACCCGAATGCATCAGTTAATCTTACTTGTAGTCGTCACCTATTTTGGGGAAAGCACTCTGGTCACTTTATGGCTTACTTGTCAATATTACTCATTCGTTTCTTTGTATAATTTCAGCTGGGTCCAATGTTTCCATACACCTTTCCCCCTTATGTCCAGACAGGCACAGGTATCTCCACTAATTATGACCTCATATGGCCCATTCCATTTTGGTGCAAACCCTGGGTTTTCAGGTAATGTTTTTACCATGACGCGGCTTCCCGCTGTTGGGACGTCAGGGAGCATTTCAAGCTCTCTCTGTGCGCCTCTTTCTTCCTGATTATGCTTTACTAATTTACGCATTCCTTTTAGTTGGGCGCTTAGTTCCAAAACATATCATTTAATTTTATCTTTTAGTGGGCCTACATCGGCCCCACCTGTTATGATGTTTTCTGGTAATTACATCGCCCTTCCTGTCATTAGTTCATAAGGGGTTAATCCGGTTGTCCGGTTTGTCGTGGCTCTGATTAGACCAGAATATGAAGCCTCTTCTCTCTGCCCATTCCTCCTCTATCAAAGTACAAAGCCAGGACAGTAAAACTTGAAAAGTTATAGAAACCAAAGAAAATCCCAAATCGAAAGAAAAAAAAATTTTTTCTTTAAACAGAGACGGGTAAATATTCAGACATAAGAAATGGCAAGTCACATTAACCCTTAGAATACTGAACACTGAAGTAAAACTTAATTATAAAATCTTGCTCTTCGCATAATAATTTAAAGAAATATTCTCTCGCTCTGTACAATTCTTGATTAAACTCCCAGTATTTAAATTTGAAGCAGATCACTTTTACCAGCGTCAGGGAGAGGGACAGTATGTATTCAGTACTCGGAAGGCTATTTTGTTGGAATGGAAGTCAGTCGGTAACATGAAGATAGAGGCTGCGTTGTGGAAAATCACAGAACTCCGCATCATAACCACACCCTCAAAAAAGCCTTTCCTAAATCATCGCAATTTCTCCCCACCTTCTCTGCTCCTGCACAAACCCCACATATTAGTGAGCCATTTTGAGTGAGAATGGGGGAGAAGAGTATTGATTCACCTGCTTAATGCACAATCCATGCAAACTGCAGGCAGATTCATCCCCTTGAGCGGTGGCTTTGTGTGTAAACTCAAGGTGCCTCACATACACATAAACTACGTGTGTGTTGGATGGGGTATGCCACACACAGCAGTCGTTCCCCCCCTCCCCACTGAATGAATGATTAAGAGAGAAGTGACAGTACAACAACAGCATTGGTCGTTTCCCCTTCTCGCAGGCAGAGCTTGCCGTTCAATATTCTGCTACTTTTGATGGATGCATCCTACGAGTGGACAGGCTGCAGAGGTGGATGGGGATTGCAAAGCCAAGAGCAAAACACTTGCACCCCCTCCATTAACTGTGGGGGCATGTGCAGCTGTCAGGTTTATGTACTGTATGAAACAGTTAAGCCACTGGGATATGGCTACACAGCAGTTTCATTAGTGAGTTCAGTGCACTAAGATTAAAAAGGTCAGCTCACCACATGCATCTTGACATACACAAATCAACAGACTGCTTTAACATAAACACAATAGGCTCTTAGTCATTAACAACTGACTGTCTCGTATTTATAAAAAAAACCTTAGCGGCTGTCTCTAAACTTTCACCCTGACTTTGAACATATATTATCATTTACCCCCTCCAATTAAAAAGTGGTTTTGAATCATGCCTACCAGTTCATCAATTCACTTATACGTCAGTAGTGCAAAATATTTAATTACATATCCCCCCTCAATAGAAAGCCAAATTTTGACCTTAATATGAAAATGCCAATTTAAAGTTGAGATAACATTTGCAGAAACAATGCAACAGGACAATTATGGGATTACAAAAACAAACAGTTTAAGCTCCAGGCTTCTAATATTTCTTAAACGATTTCCTCTGGAAGCAATTTTAAGGCATTGAAGCAATTCAGGGCAATGAATAATACAGACAAGATAGAATTCAAAGAAAATGTGTTTCCAAAGTCCCAACGGTACACTTGTTCCAAAGCAATATGGCCTTTACCAACATAACCTTGCGTAAAGTCAATCTAGAATCAAGGTATGTATGAACACAAAATTGGAGCAAGAATTCTTCAAGCACTCTCACCCACTTCAATCTGGTGACAACTCAGGCCCAGGGACTGGATTCAGATTATTGCTCCAGTAATTGTTGTCTTAGTGTGAATCAAATAACACTTTGCACTGACTTTTTGGCTGCAGCTGGACATCCATTCATTTGTATATAATCCTATCAAAAGACATCATTTTTCCCATTAAAATCACATGCCATACAGCTCCAATCATTATATGATGTACTCTTACATTATATCTAACTTGATCATTTGTTTGCGTGCAAGTGCCGCATTACAGTACTTCGCAAAATGCCACTACCCTACCTACAAAGAAGTGCATTCAAATGCTTAGCACCAACATTTAGCAGCGTTGTGCAAACTATGGCAAAGAATGGTTAGATGAACATAGGACATAGAACAGTACAGCACAGAACAGGCCCTTCGGCCCACAATGCTTGGAATAAATAGCCTTTTCATGGAGGAAAACAGGAAGCTCCTACAGAATTATGATTTTTATCAATACACAATATATAATATATAAATATATTATATAAAACTGCTTAAGGCTTTTCAGGATTTTATTTTATTCTCGGGTCTATATGGCAGTGCTATACTGTATAATAAAAATATCAAGCGGCAGTTGTATCATACCACTTTACACATCATAACCATGATATCCAAACCCTTTTAATTTAAGTTGTTTCTATTTTTAAACTGAGTTCCAGATTAAAACCCTTGCATTTTAGAAAAATAACAGGCGCCAAATCAAAATCAAAGTAGGTACAATACATACTGGTTAATTGATTAGAAAAGTTTTGGTTTGATTTTAACTGGCTAGATTTTAAGCTTTGCAGTGTTTTTATATTTGGCAGACCTTGAACAATAGATGGCACATGAAATTCCAACGGCAGTGCATAATTTTAACCACTTACAGAATACTAAACTATCAGACGTTCGTAAATCACTATATTCTGTGGACCTTAATACTGCATTCTAACTCGGCAATTTGCATTGCTGTTGGTCTCCAGAAGTTAGTACTGTAGTCAGGTTTTCCTTTGGATGGGCTAATCAGAACTATCATCAATGTTAGACGATGTAATCTGTTGCATGTAAACAAAACAACATAATACAATCCTTGAATTTCATATTGGTCCAAATGTTATTTAGAACTAGTAAAAGGACTGATGGCCAGTTGATGACAAAACAAGTTCCAACAATTCATGGTGTTACAAGGTTTAGCAATGTTTGGCAACAAATGCAGATTAAAAATACTTGATGAAATGCTTTCTTAAAAAGTAATCTAATGGTCATAGATTTCACCATTCTTTGGTCAATCAATACAATTGAATATTAACATACAGAAGACAGAATAATCGGGAACAAAAGAATGAACAAAATGTTCTTGAACACAATGCTGAATCTGTACATTAGCTACCTACTCACTTCAGACTAAAATGCCATTTTAAAAAGTGTTCATAATACATATTTAGTAATTGAATGAATATCTTGCATGCAGCCTCCCTCATGACGGCAGTCATTTCTCTTCTAACCTGTTCCCTTTGGCAGGCAGCATAACCAGGAAATAAAATGGTTCACCTGCAGGCTCCTTTTTATTAACAAAAGGAACACCTAAAAAAAGTAATTCCAGATGTTTTCAAAAATTGCGAAGTAAAATACAGTTTAAAATGTTTTACGTCCAGCAGTAATGTTAGTCTGCTGTGTTCATTAAAGTTTGTTTAAATGGCCAGTAACTTTCAGCTCCTCTAATCACCTACCCACCCCACACAATATACTGCAAACTGATTTTGCGTGCTAGTAGCAAATCTTAGTTGAGATTCGCTCACCTGGATACACTCTCAACAAGTCTCAGTATAATCCACATTCTTTCAAGTTATTTTTGATGATGCAGTTGGTATCCTACCCAGACCTGTGTCTAGTTCTGCCCAGAATTTCGTATTTGCGCTTCTGGGTTGTGGTTTATCCAGGGAGGCCATTCATCTGTTGTCTTTCACCCGGGGTGAATGGTTTGTAATTTGCTGTTGGCTGTATTGTTCTTTGCTCTTTGTTCTATTACCTTTATCACTTGTGCTTCACGATCCTAAGTGCCTTGGTGCCTCTACACCCACTTCAGGGTCCTGACCTTCGTGTGGGGGATTTCCCCTCTTAACAACCGGTCTAAGGGCTGCGCGTTTGAGACAGGCACTTCCTTGTCCTTAGTCGATCAGCACAAGCAATCAATTCCTGTTTCTATCCGATAGTACCCCTAAATTCCCCTCATTTTCACCCGTTTTTAAACTGCATTGTTGGCTCAGTCTGACGCCCACAGGTTCAATAATCTCTACTCCAGTTCGCCGATCGAGGCCAACCAATCAACTCACCAGCAGTGAGATCCTGCCCGACTACGCCAATTTGTTGTGGGAAAATCACCACTCGGAGTCAGATTTAAAGATTCAACATGCAGTTTATTGGACAAAGCTTTGGGAGAAGCGCTGGGCACTCCGCAGTGCACGCAGTCACCTTCTCAACTTTAAAATGGCAGTTGAGCATCTTTTATACATTTTCAAGTAATGGAAAAGTATGGACATTAGCCGTTAGCACATCGTTATACATAGAGTAGACAAGGACGGACATTGGTAGTTAGCACATCGTTATACATAGAGTAGGTACATTTATGCATTTATGCCCCCCATCAACGACTGATCTTGTTACAAAAACTCATTGTTTTGGTTCTGCTTTATCTCAAGCTAAGGTGCCTTGAGGTCTGATTTATTTCCTGCAGTAATTTAGACACTAACAGGATTTAACTCATTGTGCAATGTCTGTGCCCAAGTCAGCACATCTTAATGTCATTTCCCAGAGTCCATTTTGTGCCAGGTAACCATCTTGTATCCTTTAATTTTGAGTTTACTCCAACAACACAAAGCACTCCCTATTTAAACCAACTGAATCCAACCCCTTACCCACTCACCTCTCTCTGTCTTTGAGTCTAATAATCCTAAACCAAACAAGGAATTTTAATCCCACAAAGAGTCCTCAATTAGTTAGGGACCAGAACAGAAACTCCAAGGTATAGCTTAGATCCTAACTTTTCCTTTTGATTAGGATGAACATTAGAACAAAGAACAACAAAGAACAAAGAACAATACAGCACAGGAACAGGCCCTTCGGCCCTCCAAGCCCGCGCCGCTCCCCGGTCCAGGATTGAATCCTGAATCCAGGATCCCCGCCCAATTTTCCAGCCTATCTACATCCTAATACCCTATCCACCGAGCTGTCCCTCACAGCTACGATGCTTTGTTCATCACAACCTATTAACTCACCCCCACCCCCCCATTCCAGACCATGTGATCTCCAGGGAGAGGCGAAAACCCAGAGTGAAAACCCCAGGGCCAATATGGGGAAAAAAAAAATCTGGGAAATTCCTCTCCGACCCCCTGTGGCGATCGAAACGAGTCCAGGAGATCGCACTGGCCCTGATCAGAAAATGCTTCCCAACCCTATTCATTTCCACTTCTGCTTTACGAACACCATCTGAATTCCCTGCCCCCGAGACAGGTTCCCAACTATCCGCAGTCTCGCTCTGTACTGGCACCAGCAAGATGATCATAGAATGAAGCCTTGAAACGAGAGACAAAGAACAATTAGCCCGCGCCGCTCCCTGGTCCAAACTAGACCACTCTTTTGTATCCCTCCATTCCCACTCCGTTCATATAGCTGTCTAGATAAGTCTTAAACGTTCCCAGTGTGTCCGCCTCCACCACCTTGCCCGGCAACACATTCCAGGCCCCCACGACCCTCTGTGTAAAATATGTCCTTCTGATATCTGTGTTAAACCTCCCCCCCTTCACCTTGAACCTATGACCCCTCGTGAACGTCACCACCGACCCGGGAAAAAGCTTCCCACCGTTCACTCTATCTATGCCTTTCATAATTTTATACACCTCTATTAAGTCTCCCCTCATCCTCCGTCTTTCCAAGGAGAACAACCCCAGTTTCCCCAATCTCTCCTCATAACCAAGCCCCTCATACCAGGCAACATCCTGGTAAACCTCCTCTGTACTCTCTCCAAAGCCTCCACGTCCTTCTGGTAGTGTGGCGACCAGAACTGGACGCAGTATTCCAAATGCGGCCGAACCAACGTTCTATACATCTGCAACATCAGACCCCAACTTTTATAATTAGATATTTTGCTCCAGGTATAATTCAAGTGATCCACAAGGGAGCTTTTATCAAAACAAAATTTATTTAAGAACACAATTAGAATATAACCAAAAGATTTTGCAAATCTTTTACCAATTAAAATACTTAAACATTTGAAGTGTAATTCTTAACGACATTTCTTAAAGGCACCATATTGTCACACTAGATATCATGTGGAGTTAATTGAATTAGCTGAAGACTGGCACCAGTGATCCTGGGGACCTCCAGGGAGGCCAAGATGGAACCAATAATGCTTTGTTTCAAATAGATAAAGGTGGGGATAGCTGCTTTTATAATAAATCCATAAGACTGCATGGGTTTTGAACAAACAAAAAGCAAACTTCATTATGCAAGTTCAGACAGATAAAAGAATTTACAATACATATCTCATGCTCTAACATTCAGGGTAAGTATGAGGTATATGTGAATTAATAGATGAACTGTGATCAGACACAATGCTACAAACTAAATGACAGATGCAGCCAAGAGAGAACCCATGGAGTTCCCAAGAACCCACCCAAATGTCAGTAAACACCAAGTCAAGCCATTGAAACTCTGGCTAGAATTTTACCGCCCCGCCCACCATGGGAATCGGAGCGGGCGAGGGGAGGACCACAGAAAGGTCTGTTGATCTCAGGATGAGCAAGGCTGTAAAATCCCACCCTCTATCTCAGAAGGGATTCCTAGATTTACCTTCAAAGATCTCTCCTTCGAATTCTCTCTATAAATCACTCCTACACGGATGGTTTCAGCAATGGCCCACCTCACAGCATTTCAATCTTGCCTTCTGAGATTCTTTCTCCCTCGATCCCAGAGTACACTTAACACTGGTAGAGCTATGGCCGTGCTAAGCAGAACACTACTGCTTCAAAGGGGTACCTTTGCCCCCAACGGCCCTCTTACTTAAAGTCTGTTCCCCATAACTCTCTCTTTAAGCTGGAGCTTGTTGCTGTGACACTCATTGGCTCACAGACTGCCTGGAACAGCACAAGAGGAGCCGTTTGCCTTTCTTTGAATTACTCTGGTGACCTTTCAAAACACTCCCAGAGGATCCCACCTTTGTCACAATGTATCCTCCCAACGTAACAAGCATTGGAGCATCCGATAGTTTGGGCGGCACGGTAGCACAGTGGTTAGCACAGCTGCCTCACAGCTCCAGGGACCCGAGTTCGACTCCCGACTTGGGTCACTGTCTGTGTGGAGTCTGCACGTTCTCCCCGTGTCTGCATGGGTTTCTTCCGGGTGCTACGGTTTCCTCCCACAGTCCAAAGATGTGCGGGTTAGGTGGATTGTCTATGCCAAATTGCCCTTTAGTGTCAGGGGGATTAGCATGGTAAATAAGTGGGGTTACGGGGATAGGACCTGGGTGGGATTGTTGCAGACTTGATGGGCCATGCTAAATTGCCTCTTAGTGTCCTAGGATGCGTAGTTAGTGATGCACTATCAATCGAGCTGAGACTAGTTGTGAGCAAGACAAATAGGCTTTTATTAGCAAGAACTTGGAGCCTTCCTGTCGGTGATCTGGTCTGAACTGAGAGCAAGGGGGGGGAGGAGCCATCACTTTTATACTCAGACCAGGGGGAGGAGACTTGGGCAGAACCAACAGGGATGTGCCACATATACAGGTACTGAGAAATACTAACTACGGTGGTTAACCACTACAGATAACATATAACAGGGGTTTACCACAGTTAGAAGGATTAGCGGGGTAATATGTGGGGTTGTGGGATAGGGCCTGGGTGGGATTGTTGTTGGTGCAGGCTCAATGGGCTGAATGGCCTCCTTCTGCACTGTAGTGATTCTATGAAATGTTACAATTTCCGCAGGCTGCTAATTTGACACCCAGGGGCACAGATTAATGGATTTAATGGGAGATGTGGGTATTGGACGTGGCACAGTATAGATGCTGAGATCATACACAATTCGTGGAGACTGACACCCAACAGATGGTTTATCTAAAAATCCCAGGACTGTACCTGCAACTTGCACTGTGGCTGAGTCTTACAGGTAAAAAGTGAGCGAGAGTGAGGTAGATCTTCATTATGAGCCAAGAATCTCAGAAACATTGGCTCTGTATCCCTCTCTTTTCAGAGAATTGTTCCCAACAGCAGGCACTCATCTGATCCCACCATGCAAGTGTCGGGAAGGCTGTTTATGTTTGTAATGCAGGTGAAAAAAATTAAAACTCTCACGTAGAAGAAGTTTGTATTTTTTAATGCTGCAGTGAACTTTATTTAGAGTTACACAAACTGCATTTTACAAAGTATTTTACAATGTAAAAATATGTTTATTGTTCTTTCATTGATGGGACGTGGGCATCGCTGGCTAGACCAGCATTTATTGCCCATCCCTAATTGCCCTTGAGAAGGTGGTGGTGAGCTGCCTTCTTGAGCTTTTGCAGTCCATGTGGTGCAGATACACCCACACTGCTGTCAGGTAGGCTGTTCCAAGATTTTGATGCAGCCACAGTGAAGGAACAGCCGATATATTTCCAAGTCAGGATGGCGAGTGGCTTGGAGGGGAACTTGCAGGTGCTGGTGTTCCCCTGTGTCTGTTGGAGGCAAGGGAGGCAACAAAGGTCTGGTTATGTATTTGGCACAGAGGGAAAAACGCAGCTGCGTGCTCTGCTGCCACCCTTCTGCCTGAGTAAATGCTCCTGTACCAAATACAATGGGGGAGGGCATTAAATTTTGCCCCATGTGTGAGGACACAATTGACCCTCTGGGATGTCTTCCACAGATGGGAAGCTAATGTTCTGAATTGGCTCAATGAAGCGAACATCTTAGTGGATGAGGTAACTGAATGTGGTTAGTGCTCAGTGAGTACTATGGTCCCCTTTTGGAGCCATGTTTGCAAGGGGAAAGGGCCGGAGGGTCGGGGTTGTTCTACATCTCTGTCCCCTGAGCAGCCATCCTCTCCACCGAACCCACAATTGCAGATTCCCCCAATGTGGGGTAATGGCAGGACTTTCTCCAACAACGCTGCAGGAGATCGGACCATCAGAGGGGCAAGAGGACTGAGGAGGACAAAATAATAGAAAATGAGGGTAGTTTTAAGCTAACTCATTAGACATGTATTTGATCCAAAGAGGAGTGATATAAAGTTGGTATAAAACGTGGCAAGACTGAGGATTGGGAGTAGTTCAGATTTCAGCAAAGGAAGGCAAGGAGATTTGTTTAGAGGGGAAAAACAGAATATGAGAGTAAACTTGCAAGTAACATAAAAGTGGATTGTAAAAGGCTGTATAAGAATATAAAGAGAATAAGATTAATGAAGACAAATGTAGGTTCCTCACAGCCCAAAACACGAGAATTCATATTAGAGAAGAAGGAAATGGCAGAGCAATTGAAAAATTACTTCTCTTCACAGAGGTAGATACAGATAATTTCCCAGAAATGCCAAGGAATCAAGGATCTAGTCAGAAGGAGAAATTGAAGGAAATTAGTATTACTAAAAAAATAATGCTGGAGTAATTAATGGGACTGAAGGCCAAGGAGTTCCCAAAACCTGGTAATCTACATCCCAGGACACTAAGGGAGGTGACCAAGCAAATAGTGTATTTTTTTTTGTCACCTTCCAAAATACTGTAGATTCGGGAACAGTCCCAACAGACTTGAGTGTTGTAAATGTAATCACGCTACTTAAAAAAAGGAGGGAGGGGGAAAACAGAGAATTTCAGAGCCTAATATCAATTTCTGGGGCGGCACGGTAGCACAGTGGTTAGCACTGTTGCTTCACAGCTCCAGGGACCTGGGTTCGATTCCCGGCTTGGGTCACTGTCTGTGTGGAGTTTGCACATTCTCCTCGTGTCTGCGTGGGTTTCCTCCGGGTGCTCCGGTTTCCTCCCACAGTCCAAAGATGTGCGGGTTAGGTTGATTGGCCATGCTAAAATTGCCCCTTAGTGTCCTGAGATGTGTAGGTTAGAGGTTAGATGTGCAGGTAAATGTGTAGGGGCATGGGGGTAGGGCCTGGGTGGGATTGTGGTCGGTGCAGACTCGATGGGCCGAATGGCCTGTTTCTGCACTGTAGGGTTTCTATGATTCTATGATTCTATCAGGAGTAGGGAAAATGCTATATTAAAGTGCTATATTAAAATGCTATATTAAAATGCTATATTAAAATGCTATATTAAAATGCAATATTAAATATTGTGATAACAGGACACTTAGAAAATATCAACAAGATTAGACAAAGTCAGTATGGGTTTATGAAAGGGAAATCATGTTTGACAAACCTACTGGAGTTTTTTGAGGATGTAAGGGCAGCATGGTGGCACGGTGGTTAGCACTGCTGCCTCACAGCGCCAGGGACCCAGGTTCAATTCTGGCCTCGGGTGACTGTCTATGTGGAGTTTGCACGTTCTCCTTGTGTCTGCGTGGGTTTTCTCTGGATGCTCGAGTTTCCTCCCACAGTCTAAAGATGTGCGGGTTAGGTGGATTGGCTATGCTAAATTGCCCTCTTAGTGTCAGGGGGATTAGTAGGATAAATAAATGGAGTTACCGGGATAGGACCTGGGAGGGGTAGTTGCAGACTTGATGGGCCAAATTACTTCTTTCTGCACTGTAGTGATTCTACGTAACTAGTAGAATAGATAAGGATGGACAAATTGATTTAAGCTTTGGATAAAGTGTCACATAAGAAGAAAATAGATAGATTTCTGGACTCTAAAGGTGCCAAGGGACTTGGGGAGAGTGTAGCATTGAGGATTGGATCAGCCAGGATCATAGTGAATGGCAGTACAGTATCAAAGGGCCAAATGGCCTACTCCTACTCCTATTTTCTACATTTCTGTAGAAGAAAACCAATAGGATTAGTGGATTGTAGGATTTATACATAGCCTGATGTTCTTTCTTAGACAATTATAGTGTTGTGCAAGACAGAGTTGCATAATTTGTAAGGATGTAAATATAAATTGGGGGAGGCAATGGCCTAGTGGTATTATCGCTAGACTATTAATCCAGAAACTCTGCTAATGTTCTGGGGACCCAAGTTTGAATCTCGCCACAGCAGATGGTGGAATTTGAATTCAATAAAAAAAATCTGGAATTAAGAATCTACTGATGACCATGAAACCATTGCCGATTGTCGGAAAAACTCATCTGGTTCACTAATGTTCTTTAGGGAAGGAAATCTGCCATCCTTATCTGGTCTGGCCTACATGTGATTCCCGACCCACAGCAATGTGGTTGACTCTTAACTGCCCTCGGGCAACTAGGGATGGGCAATAAATTTTAGCCAGCCCAATGCCCGTGTTCCATGAATGAATTTTTAAAAATCGTAATTTACAAAATATAAAGTAATTGCCTGGAACTTTACTGTGCTGCCTGCCATGGGAATCAGAATGGGAGAGGGGCAGACCGTGGAAAGGTCCATTGACCTCAGGTGGGACTTTACGGTTTCGGGATGAGCGAGGCCATAAAATCTCACACATAGGTTTGGAGCAGCTTATGGGGTCGTGTTCTGGTGTTGGTTAAATATTGCTTCATGAACAAGCTTATTCTTCATTCAAATATATGAACCAAACTACAAGTCAACCTTTCCATGGCCGAGATTTCCTGGCCCCACCCGTGGCGGGTTTCCCATGGCGGATGCATTGAGCCATTCAAACATCCCTTGCCTTCAGCAAGAGTGGAAGATCCAGCCTGTATAAATCTTATTCTTCTCCCAAACCCGTCTTCACAGCTGCTGTTCAGTCCTCCAGAGGTGGCTGGGACCTGTGAAGCACTGCTTCATGATGTTAGCTTCTGTTCTATTTTGCAGAGGGATCTGGATTGTTCCTGAAAGACAATATGAGTAAAAATCATTAGACAGCCATAGTAAAGGTTTCAGATCCTGGCTAGGGAATTCCTTGGAGCTGCTTCCTGTCATAACTAAGGTCACACATTCAACTCGTTTGCCAGTTTACTCATTCAATGTAATTTTTAATTGCTTCACGTGCTTATGTTAGCTTGCATTCAGTGTTGTTCACCTATCATTCTTGTACTTGGCGACCTGTACTGGCTCCTGGACGAACAATCCCTCAAATTTCCCCTCATCCTCATGTTCAGTTCCCTATGTGGTCTCACCTCTCTCTATCTCAAGGGCATTTAGGAATGGACAACAAATGTTGGCCTTGCCAGTGACACCCGCATCCCATGAAAGATTAAAACTTTATTGAAAAAGCTCAGTGCTCCGAGAACTCTGTCCTCCTCCATTTTTGGCCCAATAAGCAAACACAACTTCTTTTACCCCCTGTATCATTGATAGTCACGAGTGACTTCATCCTCCTAGGTTCTAAGTAAATTCAAAATGCTGCGGATGCTGGAAATCTGAAATAAAAACAGAAAGTGCCGGATAAACTCAGCAGGTCTGGCAGTGTCCGTGGAGAGTGTGGTGAACCATCGTTGGTTCCCACTAGATAGTACTGAGCCAGGGTCTGGCCAGTACTACAAGTATGTATATATGTTGCTGTTGGGGTTAGGGATGGGTTGTTCTACTTGTTGCTGTTGGGGTTAGGGTTGGGCTGTTACACCTTGTATTATAGTTATTGTGGTACATCCCAGTTGGGCTCCGCCTCCTGGGAGAGGTATAAAGGTCTCTGCTCTGTCTGGGACCCCTCAGTCTGGGATCCTGTATATAATTAGTAGCTTCATTGTAACAGCAAATAAAAGCCTTTATTTCCTGAGCATCTCAAGCCTCGTGTGTGATAACGCGCATCAATTTTATTTGCTGTTAAGTAAACTCTCGTCGTAAAAAAAAACGATACAGAGAGTATGGAGCAGATATTGAAACCTGAACGTCTTACACTGGATCCACGTGTGGCGGGCGCCTCTAACACCTTCGACCACTGGTTGAAATGTTTTGAGGACTACCTGGCAGCCTCCGCAGCGGTCACCACAGATGATGACAGACTCCGGGTCCTCCATGCGAGGGTAAGCGACACCGTCTACCTCGCGATCCGTGCGGCCACCGACTACACAAAGGCCCTCGAGCTTCTTAAGAAGCGTTACATTAAACCGCCAAATGAAATGCATGCTCGATACCTCTTAGCCACTCGACGACGGCAGCCCGGCGAAACGACGGAAGAATACGCCAACGAGCTCCTACAGCTAGCCAGGGGCTGTAACTGCAAAGCAGTGTCGGCAGACCAGAATATGAACGACCTCGCTCGAGATGCGTTTGTGGCGGGAATCGGATCATCTTATATCCGACTCAGACTACTGGAGCAAGGTAATCTTGACCTCACTAAGTCGATAGAACTGGCGGATATGTTGGAGACGGCCTCCAAAAGTCTAGTATTGTATCCTGAAGACCACGTGGAGACAACGTGGCAGGAGCAGTCGCTGATCCCTCCTCGTCCCTTGGGTTCGAAAAGCTGTGTGATGGCGTGCCCACACTCGGGCCTGACGACGGCAGCAGCTCCGGGCGGCCCGCGGTGTTACTTCTGTGGGGGAGCAAAGCATACTCGGCAACGGTGTCCTGCTAAAGCTGTGTTGTGCTCCGCCTGTGGTAAGAAGGGGCACTATTCGAAAGTATGCCGATCTAAAGATGCTTCTAGGAACAGCAGTGTGGCCTGAGATTCCTCGGACCCCGGTTCTTCGTCGTCGGCATCGTCGAGGGTTTTTGTCCACGTGCGAGGCCAGGACGACGCCATTATGGTCAACGGAGTCGGAGATGCGTGACCACCAGGGGTCGCTGATTTTGGCGCCATCACCCACGTGCGACCTATGGGAGCGGCCATGTTGGTCGGCACCAACCGCGAACGACCAGCAGGGGTCATCCTCGTCAATCTCAGCTGCCTGCAGTGGCGCTCATGAACCAACGGGGGCGTTGATCATCCTGGACCAGGCCAAGCCGCAGAGACTCGACAAGTCTATGATGGACATTCAGGTAAACAACCACTTGATTATTGTCTGTTTGACAGCGGGAGCACTGAGAGTTTTATCCACCCAGACGCTGTGAAGCGGTGTGGACTCCAGATTCAACCTGTCAAACAGACAATTTCTATGGCATCAAGGTCCCGGTCTGTCACCGTGCTAGGGAGTTGCGTGGTAACTTTAACGGTGCAAGGCACGGTTTACGAGCGCTTCAAGCTCCTGGTGTTGACACACCTTTGCGCGCCAATACTTCTCGGACTAAACTTCATGGTCCACTTGAAGAGTGTAACCCTACAGTACGGTGGGCCACTCCCTCCGCTTTCAGTGGGAGAACAGCAGCTTCCAAATTGCCCAACGCGCCCCGCCTGTAGCCTCTCGACGCTGAAGATTACCACACCCTCCCTGTTCCAGAATCTTGTGCCATGCTGCAAGCCCATTGCGACTAAGAGTAGGCGTTACAGCGCTGAGGATCGGATCTTCATTCGATATGAAGTTCAGCGGCTCCTCAAGGAAAGGATCATACAACCTAGCGCTAGTCCGTGGAGAGCGCAGGTCATGGTGGTCAAGAGTGGGAACAAACCCCGGATGGTCATTGACTATAGTCAGACCATTAATAGATACACGCAGCTGGATGCGTATCCCCTCCCGCGCATATCTGACATGGTCAATCAGATTGCGCAGTACCGGGTGTTCTCCACCATAGACCTCAAGTCTGCCTACCACCAACTCTATCCCCTCCCGCGCATATCTGACATGGTCAATCAGATTGCGCAGTACCGGGTGTTCTCCACCATAGACCTCAAGTCTGTCTACCACCAACTCCCCATTCGCCCAGAGGACCGACAATACACGGCTTTTGAGGTGGATGGTCGCTTGTATCACTTTCTCAGGGTTCCCTTTGGTGTCACCAATGGGGTCTCGGTCTTCCAGCGTGCTATGGACCGAATGGTGGACCAGAACGGGCTGCGGGCTACCTTCCCGTACCTGGATAACGTCACCATCTGCGGCCATGACCAGCAGGACCATGACACAAATCTCCTGAATTTCCTACGCACTGCATCTCGCCTGAATCTGACCTACAACAGGGAGAAGTGTGTATTTCGCCGTTTAGCCATCCTCGGATACGTGGTGGAAAACGGGGTCATTGGCCCTGATCCAGACCGTATGCGTCCCCTCTTTGAACTTTCCCTGCCCACTAGTGCAAAAGCACTGAGAAGATGCTTAGGCTTCTTCTCTTATTATGCACAGTGGGTTCCCAATTACGCGGACAAAGCCCGTCCGCTCATCAAGTCCACTTCTTTTCCCCTAACACCAGAGGCTCGATTGGCCTTTGATAAACTAAAAGCCGACATCGTGAAAGCTACGATGCATGCTGTTGATGAGCCCATCCATCCCCTTTCAGGTGGAGAGCGATGCATCTGATTTCGCCCTGGCCGCCACACTTAACTAGGCGGGCAGGCCCGTCGCCTTTTTTTCCCGGACCCTCCAAGGCCCCGAAATTCGGCATTCAGCGGTGGAAAAGGAGGCCCAGGCCATTGTGGAGGCCGTCAGGCACTGGCGCCATTACTTGGCGGGAAAACGGTTCACCCTGATCACGGACCAGCGGTCCGTGGCGTTCATGTTCAATAACACGCTGAGGGGCAAGATCAAGAACGACAAGATCTTGCGGTGGAGAATTGAACTCTCCACCTGTAATTATGACATCATGTATCGTCCAGGGAAACTCAATGAGCCCTCGGATGCCCTGTCGCGTGGAACATGCGCTAGTATACAGGAGGACCGTTTGCAGGCTCTCCATAATGACCTATGCCATCCTGGGGTCACTCGGCTCTATCACTTTGTAAAAGCCCACAATCTGCCCTACTCGGTGGAGGATGTCAGGTCCATAACAAGAAGCTGTCGGGTATGCGCGGAATGCAAACCGCACTTTTACTGACCTGACCGGGCACAATTAGTCAAGGCCACTCGTCCCTTCGAAAGACTGAGTGTCGACTTTAAGGGCCCCCTTCCCTCAACAGATCGGAATGTGTACTTCCTCAACATCATTGATGAGTACTCGAGATTCCCTTTTGTTATTCCCTGCTCTGATACATCCGCTGCCATGGTTATCAAGGCATTCCGTGATCTTTTCACCCTGTTCGGGTACCCCAGCTACATTCACAGCGACAGAGGCTCGTCGTTCATGAGCGATGACTTGAGGCAATACCTGCTCTCATACGGGATTGCCTCTAGTAGAACCACGAGCTACAACCCTAGGGGTAACGGACAGGTGGAACGTGAGAATGCTACAGTCTGGAAGGCTGTCTTACTGGCGTTGAAGTCAAAAAGCCTTCCAGTCTCCCGTTGGCAAGAGGTGCTCCCTGATGCGCTCCATTCCATATGCTCACTCCTGTGTACGGCAACCAGTGCTACTCCCCATGAGAGGCTGTTTTCATTCCCTCGGAAGTCTTCCTCTGGGACCTCATTACCGTCTTGGTTGACGTACTCAGGACCTGTCCTCCTGCGGCGACATGTAAGGGCCCGCAAGCCCGACCCGTTGGTCGAACAGGTCCACCTCCTCCACGCCAACCCTCAGTATGCCTATGTGGCATACCCTGACGGGCGAGAGGACACGGTCTCGATCCGAGACCTGGCGCCAGCAGGGGACGTAGAAACCCCTGTCGCTCCCATACCCCCTGTTACAAACCCCATAACTCTTGTTTCCCCTCCGGACACGGCGCGGGCAGCATCGGGACCATTACTTAACCCTTTTACTCCCGTGTACAGCTTGCCTGAGTCCAGAGGATGGTCGCCACTTCAGGGCGTGTCGGAACTCAACGGATTATCATCACCTCGGGGTCAACCGGCCCGTGAGACGGTGGAGGAACCGTTGGACATCGCCTTGGGGAGAACGCCACCGCAAGTGCCTACTCAGGTGTCATCGCCGGTGTTGAGGAGGTCACAACGACGGTGCGGTCCCCCTGACCGTCTGAACTTATAGACTGATGACAAATTATTCTGGGTTTTTTTTGTACCCCGCCGGCCTTTGTCTTCAAAGGAGGGGTGAATGTGGTGAACCATTGTTGGTTCCCACTAGATAGTACTGAGCCAGGGTCTGGCCAGTACTACAAGTATGTATATATGTTGCTGTTGGGGTTAGGGATGGGCTGTTACACCTTGTATTATAGTTATTGTGGTACATCCCAGTCGGGCTCCGCCGCCTGGGAGAGGTATAAAGGTCTCTGCTCTGTCTGGGACCCCTCAGTCTGGGATCGTGTATATAATTAGTAGCTTCGTTGTAACAGCAAATAAAAGCCTTTATTTCCTGAGCATCTCAAGCCTCGTGTGTGATAATGCGCATCAGAGAGTTAACACTTTGAGTCTGTATGACTCTCCTTCTGAACTGGTGAGAGGTAGAAATATAATGGATGACATAATTGGAGAGGAGGGGTGGAGGAGGTGGGGCAGAATAGAAGGTCAGGGATAGGTCAGAGCCAAGGAAAGTTTGACAAAGAAGTCATGGACACAAAACAAAGGGAGTGTTAATGGTCGCATTCAGGATTAAAGGAGTGCTAAAGATAAGATAGAAGAATATGTTACTAGGAGAACAAAGATTAGTGCTCAGTGACACCAAAGCTGAAGAACAAGTGACAGATGGCACTGTGGGGGTGTGTGTGGAGGGGTGGGGGGGACAAGCCAAGGAAACAAAAAACAAAAAGGGGGTCAAGGTGGAGGGGAAAGTTCACGGTCTAAAGTTGTTGAACTCAATGTTGAGTCCAGAAGGCACTGTTAACACTTCTTTTGTTCTTAATGCCACCATTAACACTCCCTTTGTCTCTTGCCAGTGACATCTTTGTCAATCTCTCCTTAGCCCTGACCTATCCCTGATCTTCTATTCTGCCCCACCTGCTCCACCTCCCCCCCCCCTCCCCCCCACTCCAACTATAAAATCCATCATGTTTATATCTCTCTCTGAAGAGTAATATGGATTAAATTTTTTCTCTCTCCACAGATGCTGCCAGACCTGCTGAGTTTATCAGCATTTTCTGTTCTTTATATCTAGATCTTAAGTTCTGGGTTGCCTCCTTGAAACCTCCTCTGTTGTGAGGCTTCTTAAAAAGCTGCCGCTTGGCTTTTGGTCACTGCTCCTCACGTCTCCTCCTTTAACCCAGTATCTGGTTTTGGTTTGATTAAGGGACTGTGAAACACCTTGTGATGTTTTACTACATTAAAGGGGCTCTCAAAATGCAAGGTGTTGTTGTATAAAAGGGTCTGTATTGTCGTGATGGTGAAATTAGCTTGACAAAACTGGCTGAATGTTTTACTTGAATGTTTTGAAGAGGTGACCAAAGCAGTAGACAGAGGAATTTTTTTAATATGTGAAGTTCTAAGAGGCAGTTGATAAAGGCCTTCAGAAGAGAATGTTCACTAAAGTTAAAATGCATGGAATCAAAGTCAGATTATTGGCCTGATAAGATCATTGGTTGTGTGGCAAGATTCAGAGAGTAGGGAGAACTGATGGGTACTCTGATTGGCAAGGTGTAACTATTGGTGTCCCACAAGGATCTATGTTGGGCCTCAATTATTCTTCATATTCACTAACAAGTTGGATGATGGGCCAGAAAACCATGTATCCAAATGTGCTGATGAAACAAAGATAAGCAGCTTTGCAGGAAAGGGAGGGGGGGGTGGGGGGGGGGGGATTGAATTTACAAAGAGATGTTAGTAGATTAAATGAAGGAGCAAAACCGTAGCAGATAGATTTCAATATAGGCAAATGTGAGGTCCACTTTGAACCTCAAAAGGATAGAACAGGGTGCTATCTAAATGAAGAAAAGCTAGAAACAGTGAAGGTCCAAAGGGGTTTGGGGATCCAGGTACATAAAACATTACAACGGCCTGAATAGGGACAAAGATTTAAAAAAGGCTAATGCAATGATGGCCTTTAATATCTAGAGGAACAATATATAAGATGGTAGAAGTCATACTTCAGCGATCCCCGGTTAAATCACACATGGAGTACTGTGGACAGCTCAGAACACCACAACTTAGGAAGAAAATATTGGCCTGAGAGGGAGTGCAACGTAGAGTTATTAGAATGATACTGGGACTCCAAGAGTTAAATTTCGGGGAAACATCACACAAACTAGTGTTGAATTCCTCGGAATGTAAAAGACTTAGGGTAGGGGTGAGTTGATTAAAGTTTTCAAGATGATAAGGGGAACAGACACAGGATTGATCGAGAAAGACTATTTCTGCTGGTTGGGGAGACTAGGGGATGGGATTTTCCAGCTCTTTCCACCAATGGGATCTTCCAGACCCGCCAAAGTCGATCCCCCCCCCCCCCCCCTCTTCTCCACCCCGGAAGGTTCCAGCGGCAGAGTGAGTGAGTCATGCAGAAGCCCGTAGACTTTGGTGGGACCAGTCAATGGTTCACCGCTTCCCCAGGGGGAAACCCACCAATGGGTGCCAAAAACCCCAAATCCCAGAAGTGGGGCAAAGTTAGAAATTTGGTGGCAGACATTTCAGGAATGAGAGAAGAAACATGCAAAGGGTGGTCTCCAACAAATGACAATTGATAATGGATGAATTTCACATTTTAAATCTGTGATTGATAGATTTTTGTTATCCAAAGTTACGGAAGAATATGGGACAAAGATGGATTATATGGAGTCAGGTCATAGGTCAGCCATTATTTTACCGAATGGCGGAATAAGCCTATTCCTGTCTCTATGCTCCTCTGAGAAATTTCCATGGTTCTGTTTTATTAAGAGATGTCTTTAATACTTTCCAACTCACCAAACACGACATCTGCGTTGATTCAAGTAATTCAGAATCCTTGGAAATAAAAACAACAGATGTTAGGAACACGCATGCAATCAAGAACTGGATTTTCAGTAGCAGGAAGAAAGATTATCCAATAGATAAAGGGCCAAGAATTAATGCTGATTTTGGACTTAACAATAATATCAGTGCTATGGCCTGAGACACCTTCCGTCAAATGCCTCAGTCAGATAAGGTGGCCAATTTGCTCTTACATTTTCCTGACAATTTGCACCACACGTCACCCTTTCTACATATAAGAATTACACAGGCCGCAATATTTACAGAGAGGGAATGGTTACGGTGGGGAGGGGGTTATGTGTTGTAGCCTGATGGGTATTCGTAAAGACACCAGCAAGGTGAAGACACCAGCAAAGCCTGATGGTTTGTGGTGACCCACTGTAACTACATGTGTATGTCTGGACACACCCATTATGCACCTGGCCCGAGACTCCTCCCTTTCCACCTGAGACTCCTCCCTTTCCACCTGAGACTCCTCCCTTTCCACCTGAGCGAGGTATAAAGGTGATGGTTCCTCCTCCTCGCCTCAGTCTGGGCCAGGTTAGCTACAAAGGTGTGCTCCTGTTCTTTGCGAATAAAAGCCTGTTAAGCTCACTCACTCGCTGGAGTCCTCATATCGTGATTGATAGTGCATCATGGTTAAAAGGGCAAACTCTGTATCAGGCGAAGGACTGTGGGAGCAGCAAAGAAAAGGATGGGCAGCTATGGAGCAAACATGGGAATTGACTGGACAGTGGCTGTTGCTATGCCTTGAACAGACAGTGATTGAACACAGATCCCTGTGTGCCGTGTTCCTGAGAATTATGACCTCCTGGCAGAGGTACGACTCTTCGTATTCGTGACCAAAAAGGCAGTGTTTGATTGCCTGTCCTGTGAGTTTGTCACTGGAAGCACAATCAATGCTAACACGATCTCTATAAGGAGGAGAGACAAAGAGTCATCGGCAGCAGTAACCCGGGATTAACCACTGTTGAAGCAAGCCCCCAGGCATGGGACTTAGAGACATCAAAACAAAACCCATCCACAGGGAATCTGATCATTTTGCCTCGTCAAGGGTAATATTGCTAAGTTTCAGTCCGAAGCTTGGATATTTTGTGAAGTTTTGACAATATTCAAATAGTTGTGTGTAGAACGGAGTAGGTCAAAGGTTAGATAATCTGTGTGCAATGAAGTATATCAGAGACTAGTTAGTTTGTGTATAATGAAATGTGGTGCCTGGTGCAATTTTGTGGTAACTGGGGTGAAGTATAATAAAGGAGATGTGTTGTACGATAATTTGAGAGTTTGAGTGTCTTTGTGCACAGTGTCAGTTGACCCGGGTTCAAGGGCAACAGTGTGTTATGGGCAGGATGTGTGGGGATGTGTGTTATGGGGATGGGTGGGGGTGGTGAGGGTGTGTGTTACAGGGTTGGGGGGGGGGTGGGGGTGTGTGTTACGGGGATGGGGGTGTGTGGGGGTGTGTGTTATGGGGATGGGGGTGTGGGGGTGTATGTTATGGGGATGGGGGTGGGAGTGTGTGTTACGGGGATGGGGGGGTGTGGGGGTGTGTGTTACGGAGATGGAGGGGTGGGGGTGTGTGTTACAGGTGGGGAGGTGGGGGTGTGTGTTACGGGGATGGGGGTGTGGGGGTGTGTTAAGGGGATGGGGGTGTGGGGGTGTGTGTTAAGGGGATGGGGGTGTGGGGGTGTGTTAAGGGTGTGGGGGTGTGTGTTACGGAGATGGGGGATGGGGATGTGTGTTACAGGGATGGGGGGGTGAGTTCCGGGGATGGGGAGGTGGGGGGATGTGTTACCGAGATGGAGGGGGTGGGGTGTGTGTTACGGGGATGTGGTGGTGGGAGGGTGTGTTACGGGGATGGGGGTGTGGGGGTGTGTGTTATGGGCGGGGGGTGGGGGTGTGTGTTACGAGGATGAGGGGGTGGGGGTGTGTGTTACGGGGATGTGGTGGTGGGGGGGTGTGCTATGGGCGGGGGGTGGGGGTGCATGTTACGGGAATGGGGGTGGGGGTGTGTGTAACGGGTGGGGGCTGGGGGTGTGTGTTACGAGGATGGGGGTGGGGGTGTGTGTTAGGGGTGGGGGCTGGTGGTGGGGGTGTGTGTTACGGGGATGAGGGGGTGGGGATGTGTGTTACGGGCAGGGGTGTGGGGGTGTGTGTTACGGGGATGGGGGTGCGTGTTACGGGCGGGGGTTGGGGGTGTGTGTTACGGGGATGAGGGGGTGGGGGTGTGCATTATAGGCAGCGTTTGGGTTGGGGCATGTGTTACGGACGGGGGGGGGGGGGGGGGGGGGGGTGTATAGGTGGTAACTCACAAATGGAAATGTGGAGAACCTGTCAGGTTTAATTGGTGGCTCATTTTTAATTTCTTTGATTTTGCCGCTGAAGTCACAGATAGTTAACTGTGAGGGGTCAAACAGCACAAATTCACTCTCAACATTCACACGACTGTATAGAGTCACAATCTACTCCCCAACCCCCCATCCCCGCCATATCACAAGAAGGGAAGCTGAAAGGGGATATTACTGGGGATTGACTTTGGTACTGAGGAACCTCACTCACTGCATGTTGAGGAATTTGGCTTACATATCTGCAAGTTGCTGTCTTTGGACTGAGGGCAGATGTGTTGGCTTGCAGTCAGCTCACGCTCCAAATATCGAGAGGCTTAGTTTTTGATTTGATTTATTATTGTCACATGTATTAACATACAGTGAAATGTATTGTTTCTTGCGCGCTATACAGACAAAGCATACCGTTCATAGAGAACGAAAGGAGAGAGTGCAGAATGTAGTGTTACAGTCAGAGCTAGGGTGTAGAGAAAGATAGCATTGGAAAGAGATAGGATCAGGCAGGCTAGGAAAGTGTTTCTCTGGAGTAAAGGGAAATACAGTGTCATCAGGGAGGAAATTAGGCGGCTAAATTGGAAGGAGGCATTCTTGGGGAAAAGTACCGAAGGAAAGTGGAGGATTTTCAAGGAATGTTTGTCTGGAGCTCTGCATGACAACGTTCCGATGAGACAGGGGGGTGTTGGTAGGGTACGGGAACCGTGGTGCACGAAGGTTGTGATGAACCTGGTGAATAAGAAAAGAGAGGCGTACAGAAGGTTCAGAGAGCTAGGAGGTGTTAAGGATTTAGAGGAGTATACGGGATGTAGGAAGGAGCTTAAGAAGGAAATTAGGAGAGCGAGAAGGGGTCATGAGAAGGCCTTGGCGGGTAAGATTAAGGAGAATCCCAAGGCTTTCTACAAATATGTCAAGAGTAAAAGGATGAGATGTGAAGGCATAGGACCCTTAAAAGGTGAAGGGGGAAAAGTTTGTGCGGAACCGTTAGAAATGGCGGAGGTGCTTAATGAATACTTTACCTCGGTATTCACGGTGGAAAGGGATCTGGGTGGTTGTACTGCTGGTTTGCGGTGGACAGAAAGGATCGAGCATGTGGACATAAAGAAAGAGGATGTGTTGGAACTATTGAATGGCATCAAGGTTGGTAAGTCGCCGGGACCGGATGGGATATACCCCAGGTTACTGTGGGAGGCGAGGGAGGAGATTGCGGAGCCTTTGGCGATGATCTTTGCATCGTCGATGGAGACGGGAGAGGTTCCGGAGGATTGGAGGATTGCAGATGTGGTCCCTATATTCAAGAAAGGGAACAGGGACAGCCCGGGAAATTACCGACCGGTGAGTCTAACCTCAGTGGTTGGTAAGTTGATGGAGAGGATCCTGAGAGACAGGATTTATGATCATCTAGAGAAGTTTAGTATGATCAAAAGTAGTCAGCACGGCTTTGTCAAGGGCAGGTCGTGCCTTACGAGCCTGGTTGAGTTCTTTGAAAATGTGACCAAACACATTGACGAAGGAAGAGCGGTGGATGTGGTCTATATGGACTTCAGCAAGGCGTTCGATAAGGTCCCCCATGCAAGACTTCTTGAGAAAGTGAGAGGGCATGGGATCCAAGGGGCTGTTGCCTTGTGGATCCAGAACTGGCTTGCCTGCAGAAGGCAGAGAGTGGCTGTGGAGGGGTCTTTCTCTGCATGGAGGTCAGTGACCAGTGGAGTGCCCCAGGGATCTGTTCTGGGACCCTTGCTGTTTGTCATTTTCATAAATGACCTGGATGAGGAAGTGGAGGGATGGGTTAGTAAGTTTGCTGACGACACCAAGGTAGGTGGAGTTGTGGATAGTTTGGAGGGATGTCAGAAGTTGCAGCGAGACATAGATAGAATGCAAGACTGGGCGGAGAAGTGGCAGATGGACTTCAACCCGGATAAGTGTGTGGTGATCCATTTTGGCAGATCCAATGGGATGAAGCAGCAGTATAATATGAAGGGTACCATTCTTAGCAGTGTAGAGGATCAGAAGGACCTTGGGGTCCGGGTCCATAGGACTCTTAAATCGGCCTCGCAGGTGGAGGATGCGGTCAAGAAGGCGTACGGCGTACTGGCCTTCATTAATCGAGGGATTGAGTTTAGGAGTCGGGAGATAATGCTGCAGCTTTATAGGACCCTGGTTAGACCCCACTTGGAGTACTGCGCGCAGTTCTGGTCACCTCATTACAGGAAAGACGTTGAAGCCATTGAAAGGGTGCAGAGGAGATTTACAAGGATGTTGCCTGGATTGGGGGGCATGCCTTATGAGGATAGGTTGAGGGAGCTTGGTCTCTTCTCCCTGGAGAGACGAGGGATGAGAGGTGACCTGATAGAGGTTTACAAGATGTTGAGAGGTCTGGATAGGGTAGACTCTCAGAGGCTATTTCCAAGGGCTGAAATGGTTGCTACGAGAGGACACAGGTTTAAGGTGCTGGGGGGTAGGTACAGAGGAGATGTCAGGGGTAAGTTTTTCACTCAGAGGGTGGTGGGTGAGTGGAATCGGCTGACGTCGGTGGTGGTGGAGGCAAACTCGTTGGGGTCTTTTAAGAGACTTCTGGATGAGTACATGGGATTTAATGGGATTGAGGGCTATAGATAGGCCTAGAGGTGGGGATGTGATCGGCGCAACTTGTGGGCCGAAGGGCCTGTTTGTGCTGTGGCTTTCTATGTTCTATGTTCTATGTTAACTTCATGCAAGGTAAGTCCATTCAAAAGTCTGACAGTAGCAGGGAAGAAGCTGTTCTTGAGTCGGTTGGTACGTGACCTCAGACTTTTGTATCTTTTTCCCAACGGAAGAAGGTGGAATAGAGAATGTCCGGGGTGTGTGGTGCCCTTAATTATGCTGGCTGCTTTGCCGAGGCAGCGGGAAGTGTAGACAGAGTCAATGGATGGGAGGCTGGTTTGCCTGATGGATTAGGCTACATTCACAACCTTTTGTAGTTCCTTGCAGTCTTGGGCAGAGCAGGAGCCATACCAAGCTGTGATACAATCAGAAAGAATGCTTTCTATGGTGCATCTGTAAAAGTTGGTGAGAGTCGTAGCTGACATGCAAAATTTCCATAGTCTTCTGAGAAAGTAGAGTTTCCAAATAAGCTGATTGGAAGGACACAAATCTTTCTTACCCTTTGTCACTATTTTCCTGTTCATTTTTCTCTTCTCTCCTGAAGATATTGACTTCTTGTGGTGGGGAAAGGGGCGGGGGGGGGTGTGGTCAGGTTCCACAGACACCGACTTTCCTCTTGTGTCTTACGCACATGCACACAGGAGATAGTAACAGTACCTGGCCGGGGGGTGGGGGATTGATGGCGCAGACGCCTGGGTACCAGAAGGTAGTGCCAAACATATGTGCAAGTGCTGTTAATGACTCAGCAATTTTCCTTTCATTCAGCAGCCGAGATATGCCGATCAAGGAACCTCAAATTAATTGTCCTATCTGGGTGTAGCTCCAATAACACTCAAGAAGCTTGACACCATCAAAGCAGCCCGTTTGATTGGCACCACATCCATAAGCATCCACTCCCTCCATCACCGACGCTCAGTAGCAGCAGTGTGTACTACCTACAAGATATACTTGCAGCAATTCACCAAAGATCCTTAGACAGCACCTTCCAAACCCACAACCACTTCCATCTAGAAGGGCAACTGCAGCAGATACATGGGAACACCACCAACTGCAAGTTCCCCTCCAACCCACTCACCATCCAGACTTGGAAATATATTGCTGTTCCTTCACAGTCACTGGGTCAAGATCCTGGAATTCCCCCCCCACCCCCCAAAAACTGCAGCGATTCAAGAAGGCAGCTCACCACCACCTTCTCAAGGGCAACTAGGGATGGGCAATAAATGCTGGCGCAGCCAGCGATGTCCATGTCCCACAAATTAATAAAAAAAACCTGGCACCCTTTCCCCCCAGGGGTTATACTTACCTTTGTGCCCCCGACAGGTGCCTTTCACCTTGTTCATGTTTTTCAAAAATTGTTGTTAAACTCTTCATCCTGATGTCACTCAGGTAAGGGGGGCACTTTCTAATGTGGGGCAGAGCGGCGGGGGGGGGGGGGGGGGGCGGGGTGGGGACAGATGGTGGGGAATCCCTTTAATTGTTTTATCATTTATGGAAATGAAATTCCTGCCCTTCACTTCATTACATCACCGGCGAGAGGGCGGAGAAAATCCGGACATTGAGATCACACCGGCAAGATTCTCGTTTTCCGAATCTCACGGGATTATGCACCCATGTCGCTGTTTGTGCTCATGGCAAAAGCGGGTGCGAAATCGCCACTAATATTTGAGATGTGGTATCACTAATGCCCAGTATAACTGAAGCATAAAATCCTTATTTATATGTTAAATTCCTCTCGTAATAAAGGATAGCATTCCATTTGCCTTCCTAATTAATGGTCACCCTATTATAGAAAGGATATTATTAAACTAGAAAGAGTGCAGAAAAGATTTACTCGGATGCTACCGGGACTTGATGGATTGAGTTATAAGGAGAGGCTGGATAGATTTTTTTCTCTGGAGCGTAGGAGGCTGAGGGTTGACCTTATCGAGGTCTATAAAATAATGAGGGGCATAGACAAGGTAGATAGCCAATATCTTTTCCCAAAGGTAGGGGAGTCTAAAACTAGAGGGCATAGATTTAAGGTGAGAGGGGAGAGATACAAAAGGGTCCAGAGGGGCAATTCTTTCACACAGAGGGTGGTGAGTGTCTGGAACAAGCTGCCAGAGGTAGTAGTAGAGGCGGGCACAATTTTGTCTTTTAAAAAGCATTTAGATAGTTACATGAGTAAGATGAGTATAGAGGGATATGGGCCAAATGTGGGCAATTGGGACTAGCTTAGTGATTAAAATAAAGGGCGGCGTGAACAAGTTGGGCCGATAAAGGATATTTCTTCCATCTGTATTAGTTTGAAGAAAGAAACAGGGTAGAGAGTTGGGCAACAGCCAGCAGCCTAAGTCAAGAGAAGCTGAAGGAATCTGGGACATCCAGAGTTCATGACAGGCACTTTATAAATGCAAATCTTTCCTGGTGTGTGAAGGCTTAAAAAATGAACATTTTTTTCTTCTTGGCAAATGGTGCACAGGGGTTTCCAAAGTTTGCAAGGTTCCAAGGTTTCCAAACTGTGTCTGCAGGTGAAGGCTGAATGACTGCCACTCTAGTCTGTAAGAATCCATGCTTCCCCATAAAAACCTCATCACTTTGGAGAGTGTTCAAAAATACCCACAGGCAGCATTGTAGGACGATTCTTAAAACAGATGCAAAACATATATGCAAGTGCTGCTAATGACTCAGCAATTTTCCTTTCATTCAGCAGCTGAGACATGCAGATCAAGAAACCTCAAATTAATTGTCACATCTGCATTAAATTTAATGGGTTCAAGAATAAACTGAAGAAATATGGACAGATTTAAAACTGCAGTGGGAAGTGTGGATGGGTCTCTGGGAAGGCAGTGGCATAGTGATATTGTCACCAGACTAGTAATCCCGACCCAGGGTAATGCTCTGGGACCCGGGTTCGAATCTCACCACAGCAGATGGTGAAATTTGAATTCAATAAAAATATGGAATTTAAAAGTCTGATGATGACCATTGTCGATTGTTGCAAAAACCCATCTGTTTCACTAAGTAAATGGTTAGGTGCATTGACCCAAATGAGCCCAGACAGGTGGTCGATGTTTCAGTAGGGGAGCAGTTCGGGAACAGTGACCACAATTCAGTAAGCTTTAAGGTACTGATGGATAAAGAAAAGTGTAGTCCTCAAGTTAAGGTGCTATATTGGGGGAAGGCTAATTACAACAATATTAGACAGGAACTGAAGAATGTAGATTGGGGGCAGATGTTTGAGGGCAAATCAACATCTGGCATGTGGGAGGCTTTCAAGTGTGAGTTTTAAGGGATTCAGCACCGGCACATTCCTGTAAGGATACGTGTGGCAAGTTTTGGGAACCTTGGATAATGAGAGATATTGTGAGCCTAGTCAAAGAGAAAAAGGAAGCATTTGTCAAAGCTAGGAGGCTGGGAACACACGAAGCAAGTGTGGAAAGTAGAAAGAAACTTAAGCAAGGAGTAAGGAGGGCTAAAAGGGGTCACGAAAAAGCATTGGCCAGCAGGATTAAGGAAAATCCCAAGGCTTTTTATACATATGTAAAGAGCAAGAGGGTAGCCAGGGGGAGGGTTGGCCCACTCAAGGACAAGGGAGGGAATCTATGTGTGGAGCCAGAGGAAATGGGCGAAGTATTAAATGAGTACTTTGCGTCAGTATTCACCAAAGAGAAGGACTTGGTGGATGATGAGTCTGGGAAAGGATGTGTACATAGTTTGAGTCATGCTGAGATCAAAAAGGAGGAGAAACATTAAGGTAGACATGTCCCCAGGGCCTGATGGGATATACCCCAGAATACTGAGAGAGGCCAGGGAGGAAATTGCTGGGGCCTTGAGAGAAATCTTTGTATCCTCACTGGCTACAGGGGAAGTCCCAGAGGATTGGAGAATAGCCAATGTTGTTCCTTTGTTTAAGAAGGGTAGCAAGAATAATCCAGGTAATTACAGGCCGGTGAGCCTTACATCAGTGGTAGGGAAATTATTGGAGAGGATTCTTCGAGACAGGATTTATTCCCACTTGGAAATAAGTGGACATATTAGTGAGAGGCAACATGGTTTTGTGAAGGGGAGGTCGTGTCTCACGAACTTGATCGAGTTTTTCGAGGAAGTGATGAAGATGATTGATGAGGGTAGGGCAGTGGATGTTGTCCACATGGACTTCAGTAAGGCCTTTGACAAAGTCCCTAATGGCAGACTGGAAGGGTGCATCTCTGAATGGAGAGCTGTGACAAGTGGCGTTCCTCAGGGATCAGTGCTGGGACCTTTGCTGTTTGTGATATATATAAATGATTTGGAGGAAAATGTAACTGGTTTGATTAGTAAGTTTGCGGATGCCACAAAGGTTGGTGGATTTGCAGATAGCGATGAGGACCAGCAGAGGATACAGCAGGATATAGATCAGTTGGAGACTTGGGCGGAGAGATGGCAGGTGGAGTTTAATCCGGACAAATGTGTGGTAATGCATTTTGGAAGGTCTAATACAGATCAGAAATATACAGTAAATGGCAGAACCCTTAAGAGTATTGATAGGCAAAGGGATCTGGGTGTACAGGTACACAGGTCACTGAAAGTGGCAATGCAGGTGGAGAAGGTAGTCAAGAAGGCATACGGCATGCTTGCCTTCATCGGCCGGGGCATCGAGTTTAAAAATTGGCAAGTCATGTTGCAGCTTTATAGGACCTTAGTTAGGCCGCACTTGGAATATAGTATTCAATTCTGGTCGCCACACTACCAGAAAGATGTGGAGGCTTTGGAGAGGGTACAGAAAAGATTTACCAGGACGTTGCCTGGTATGAGGGCATTAGCTATGAGGAGAGGTTGGAGAAACTTTGTTTGTTCTCACTGGAAGGACGGAGGTTCAGGGGCGACCTGATAGAAGTCTACAAGATTATGAGAGGCATGGACAGAGTGGATAGTCAGAAGCTTTTTCCTAGGATGGAAGAGTCAATTACTCGGGGGCACAGGTTTAAGGTGCGAGGGGCAAGGTTTAAAGGAGATGTACGAGGCAGATGTTTTACACAGAGAGTAGTGGGTGCCTGGAACTCATTGCCGGGAGAGGTAGTGGAAGCGGATACAGTAGTGACTTTTAAGCGGCGTCTTGACAAATACATGAATAGGATGGGAATAGAGGGATATGGTCCCCCGGAAGGGTAGGGGGTTTTAGTTCAGTCGGGCAGCATGGTCGGTGCAGGCTTGGAGGCTGAAGGGCCTGTTCCTGTGCTGTAATTTTCTTTGTTCTTTGAATAGGTGCCAGAATGTGGCGACTAGGGGAATTTCACAGTATCCTCATTGCAGTGTTAATGTAAGTCTTACTTGTGACTAATAAATAAATAAATAAAATAATGTCCCTTCAGGGAAGGAAATCTGCTGTCCTTACCTAGTCTGGCCTACATGCGACTCCAGAGCCACAACAATGTGGTTAACTCTCAACTGAGTGGTTTGCTCGGTCCATTTTGCTGAAATAGACCCAGCAAACCACTCAGTTCAAGTATTGGCTCACCTTTTGCCAAAACTCCACATTCTGGTACCCGACCCCTGTTTGCAATGACTCGTTCTGGCTTTGTGGGGACGGAGCCTACAAGACCCTCCCCGTCAATTGGGTCGGCACTTGCCCCATAGGTCACATGATCCCGGAGGCCTTTGGGGTCAAGCACCTATTCATCCACTCCCTTCACAACCACCTAGGGTTTGTGAAGCAGTCAGTTCCAAACCTGCTCGTCATCCATAACACCAGCTTTCACCATTTTGTCCAGGCCCTCCTCCCAGGTCTTGGGGTCCCAGAATTAGAAAAGCCATTATTAATATTTCCGCTACTATGGAAATAATTGAAAACAGCACCATGGACGCCATTCAGGGCCTTCAGTCAGAGATTCAGTCCCTTTCTAAGGTGGTGCTACAGAACCTCATGGCCCTCGATCTCCTGTTAGCAGCGCAGAGGGAGTGTGTGTGGCAGTCAATGAGACATGCTGTTTTTATGTTAATGAGGATCGTAGGATCGAGAGAAATGTACATACCATTCAGGAACAGGGTGCATCTTTTACGCTCAGTTGCTCAGGACAAACCGGTGGGGCTGGCACCCTAACCTTGGCGGGTGGTTTGGAGACTTTTTTTAAGGTCTCAGAACTGCTCCGGCCATTTCAGTGGACGGGTGGATGTTTTCCTTGTGCACGAGTAATTAAAGACCTTGCATTGGATACACGGTGTCCAGCGCTGTTTGTGTTAAGAGTCGACTGAGTGTGCCTTTAGATTGCTGTTACCCAAAGAACTCTGACAACACTGCAAACACATTCTGGTTTCACCTATCAATTCTCGGCACATCTGAGCAGATATAGAACATAGAATATAGAAAAACTACAGCACAAACAGGCCCTTCGGCCCACAAGTTGTGCCGAACACATCCCTACCTTCTAGACCTACCTATAACCCTCCATCCTATTACGCTCCATGTACTCATCCAGGAGTCTCTTACATACATGGACAGAAAGCTTAAAAGACATCAAGAGCAGAGCTCAGTATAGCCGAACAGGCGCCGGAGTGTGGCGACTGGGGGATTCTCACAGTAACTTCATTGCAGTGTTAATGTCAGCCTACTTGTGACACTAATAAATAAACTTAATGAGTCACATGATTATGTTGTGACACCATCAGAGACATTTGGGAGATTTTCCTTCTTTTCCATCCTGGATTGCAAGCAAGCAACACTTATCTAATAAAGCTCCATCAACTGGTTAAGTAACCCTCCATGTGGCAACTTTTTCATTCTTTTATCTTTTTCTCTTTTGTTTTATGAGTGAGCTGGCCACTTTGGTGCACAAGAGCAAAAAGACAAGACTGGCAATGAGGATGGTTTTCCAGTGACAACCATTCTCAGAACAAAGAGAACAATACAGCAAAGGAACAGGCCCTTTGGCCCACCAAGTCTGCACCAATAGGCAGTTTCCATCTCTCTGTTTGCCTCTCGTTCATGCGTCTTTCAAAATACATCTTGAACATTGCTAACACATGCCTGCTTCCACCACCTCCTCTGGCAGTGCGTTCCAGGCATCCACCACCCCCTGTGTGAAAAACCTTCCCCACACGTCTCCCCTAAACAAGAAACAATTCAGAGCTGGACCTCGAGTCAAGGGTCGATTTTCAGGAGACCACTCCACCATCAATTGACGTGAGGCAGATCCCACTGTTCAAAATGGGTTTTTAGCTGTTGCTAAGGAGGTATAATAATTTTAAAATTGATAAAAATTTCTTAACTTTTTTTAAAACTCAACCACGAACATGGGAGTGTGCTGGGAGAGTGGGAGAGAGGAAAAGAGAAAGGATTTTTCAGCTAGAGCATCCATGGTAATACTAGTCAATTAATACAATTGGTGGGCTCAAAATTGCCTCAAAAATGATCAGAGTAAGAAAATAAGAGAGTAAGCTAAGTAAAAACAAGTTTACTGACCGAATCTGGGAGTCTTTTTCAGCTGCACGCCTTCACACGTGGTGGGCTGTCCTCGTACTCAGCGACAGAGTGTGAGAAACCTACTTCTGGAGAAGCAGCTACTCAAAAAGGAAACCGAATAACGCAATAGTAACCTAGATTAAGCAGAATTAAAACGGAAATCTCCTGGTTTTAAAACAGATTGGTGTTTGCATAAAAAAAACTAAGGGGAAAAAGATTTTCTTAAAGCTAGAGTCCAACCTAAAAAACATTAATTTTTTTAAAGAAACAACAACAGAAATACCACAAAGATGGAGTGCTTGAATCCATGGAGATGAACGATTGGCAACTCCAACCATCCCTGTCATTCAATCAAAATGACGATAAATCCAGTGCTCTGTGTTGACCAGTACCCGTTACCATTAATTGAAGACCTATTCGCTGGTTTGTCTGGGGGTCAACAGTTCAGTAAGATAGATTCAAAAGTCCAAAGATGTGCAGGTTAGGTGGATTGGCCATTTTAAATTGTCCCTTAGTGTCCAAAGATGTGTAGGTTAGGTGGATTAGCCACGGTAAAGTTGCCCCTTAGTGGCTTAAGATGTATAGGTTAGGGGAATTAGCGGGATAAACATGTGGGGTTACAGGAATAGGCCCTGGGTTGGATGCTCTGCCAGAGAGCCAGTGCAGACTTAATGGCCAAATAACCTCCCTCTGCACTGTAGGGATTTTATGATTCTATGACTCTTCCCATGGATACCTACAAATGAAGGTGGCAACAGAGTCGCAACCACTGTTATTGATTGTCACTCACTATAGGTTGTTCCGATATAATTGCCTATCTTTCGGAACCACATCGGAGTCAGCTTTATTGCAAAAGTCTATGGAACAAATCCTAAGTGGCCTCAAATGCATCCAGTGTTATTTGGATGACATTCTAATCATGGGCAAAGATGAACAGGGACATTTTCAGAAGTTAGAAGAAACACGGGAGCATCTAGAGAAGCCCAATCTTTGTGTGAAGAAGGAAAAATGTGAATTTTTCAAGTCGTCACTGAGCTATCTAGGCCATGTAATTGATAGCTGGACTCCAGAAGGACCTAAGGAAATGACTGCGATTTTAGATGTGCCGAGACCACAGAATATATCACAACTGAGATTTTGTTTCAGGATTCATCAATGACTATGGAAAACTTATTCTAAAACTCGCTACCATATTAAAACCCCTGCATATATTATTATGTATGAACTAACAATGGACTTGAACAAAAGACTGTGAAAAGGCAAATAATGAAGTCAAAAATATGTTAACGAAATTGGAAGTCTTAGTTCTTTTTGACCCTAATTTAAAAATACAACTTGCATGTGACACATCGCCCAACGGGTTGGGTGCAGTTGTCACTCATATAATGATGAATGGAGATGAAAGGCCAATAGTGTTCGCTTCGAGAATGTTGAACAAAGTTATGCTAATTTGGAAAGGAAATCTTGAGTATAGTCTTTGGCACCAAGAGATTCCATCACTATCTGTATGGAAGACATCTTATCTTGTTAACAGACCACAGGCCCTTAACAACAATCTTTGGTCCATTAAATCTCTACCAACTGGTTAAGTAACTCTCTGTGTGGCAATCTTTTCATTCTTTAATCTTTACTGTTAGAATGAGCAGACCACAACAGAGACGTGCGTACAATCAATGGCTCCCTGAGGAAACCTGCAATCAGCACAAATCCTTGTGCCGTATCTACTTAACTTTGGATATCCTGTGTGAATGAGAGGTCCTTTCCTGCCCTTCGGAACATGGCGTCAGTGAGGGCCTTCATGCAGTGGCGTGAGGCATGCTAGATTTTGCCACTGAGTCTCCACGTCGTGCCTGAAAGAAGCCTCTTGCAAAGAGGTTGAGCACAGCAGTCATCTCCAAGCTACAGGCATCGGGTGTCCCCCCTGCGCAGTTGGAGGAGATCCCCCAAAATCACAGAATTGTTACAGTGAAGGAGGCCATTCAGCCCATCCTGTCTGCAGCAGCTCTCCAAATGAGAATTCTGATCGGGTGCCATTCTCCTGCCTTTTCCCTGTATGTTACAGGGTGGCACGGTAGCACAGTGGTTAGCACTGCTGCCTCACAGCGCCAGGGACCCAGGTTCGATTCCTGGCTCAGGTCACTGTCTGTGCAGAGTCTGCACGTTCTCCCTGTATCTGTGTGGGTTTCCTCCGGGTGCTCTGGTTTTCTCTTTCTTTCTGAAAGACGTGCTGGTTAGGTGCATTGACCCGAACAGGTGCCGGAGTGTGGTGACTAGGGGAATTTCACAGTAACGTCATTGCGGTGTTAATGTAAGCCTTACTTGTGACTAATAAATAAATTTTAACTTTGACTGTGGCTCTTCATCACCTGAGTCTTCTCCTGCATCGAGTCTCTGACAATTGCAGAAAGCTCAATCTCTGTCTGTAGACTCCAGGGACTATGTAAGACCTTCTGTGCCTCCGCTGAGGGTCTTTGGGTGCCTCTGGACCCCCCCAGGGCCTAGTGCTTCTCGATCCTCTTCATGCACCATCACTACATCCTGGACCTCCCTCTCTGCTTTGCTCCTTCACAGTATCTTTCCCATCAGTCTCCTCTCCTCTTCGGTGGAGGTCATGTTTTCCAGTGAGATCACAATGCTGATTTGTCACAGTTACTTCCTAGCTCTGGGATATGGTTAGGGGCGGAGCCTAGCACGAGCAGAGGGCTCTGCAGCCAAGAAAGGGCCCCCTCTTCATGTGATTTTCAAATAGATAGTCTGCCACTTCTTCACTAAAGAGATAGCTGTTTTTCTCCTTCAGGTTTTGTAATTTATCCTCCCATGCTAAAGGTAATATTGCGTTTCAATGTACAGATCCATGATGGGACAGCAGCCGTTGCTATCCCAAAGTGACTACTTACTACTCAGTCAGCACTGTAAGTTTGACGTTAGTGGGAAGGGGGCTGTGACTGAATGTTGTTTTAACTTTTAATCTGCTGAAAGATTTTCAATCAAGCAAACCTGATTTTTTTGGTTAAAGCTGTTTTTTTTCCACTCTGCTGGGATTTTCCTTGTGAGAAGTTTAACAACACCAGGTTAAAGTCCAACAGGTTTATTTGGTAGCAAAAGCCACACAAGCTTTCGAGGCTCTGAGCCCCTTCTTCAGGTGAGTGGGAATTCTGTTCACAAACAGAACTTATAAGACACAGACTCAATTTACATGAATAATGGTTGGAATGCGAATACTTACAACTAATCCAGTCTTTAAGAAACAAAACAATGGGAGTGGAGAGAGCATCAAGACAGGCTAAAAAGATGTGTATTGTCTCCAGACAAGACAGCCAGTGAAACTCTGCAGGTCCACGCAACTGATATCGGCCTCTGATATTCGGGTAAGCGTTCTCCAAGGCGGCCTTCGCGACACACGACAGCGCAGAGTCGCGGAGCAGAAACTGATAGCCAGGTTCCGCACACACAAGGACGGCCTCAACCGGGATATTGGGTTTATGTCACACTATTTCACATAAATATTTCTGCTTTTTTCCTCCTGAGTCTTTATCATGCGATCCTAGAATCAGAATTTATGTCACACTATTTGTAACTCCCACAGTTGCGTGGACCTGCAGAGTTTCACTGGCTGTCTTGTCTGGAGACAATACACATCTTTTTAGCCTGTCTTTATGCTCTCTCCACTCCCATTGTTTTGTTTCTTAAAGACTGGATTAGTTGTAAGTATTCGCATTCCAACCATTATTCATGTAAATTGAGTCTGTGTCTTATAAGTTCTGTTTGTGAACAGAATTCCCACTCACCTGAAGAAGGGGCTCAGAGCCTCGAAAGCTTGTGTGGCTTTTGCTACCAAATAAACCTGTTGGACTTTAACCTGGTGTTGTTAAACTTCTTACTGTGTTTACCCCAGTCCAACGCCGGCATCTCCACATCATTTTCCTTGTGGCCAGTGGCCTGGAATTTGTCAAAAGACAGAAGGAGTCAAATTCAACAGCTTGTCCTTGGTAGGGATGAGTTGTGAACAGACTTTTGGGAGCCAGTGTTGCTTAGCTGGGTATTGGAATGTGAACAATATGCACTGAGATGATGAGGCCTGAAGTGACTAATGATACTATGATTGGATTTGATTGGCCTAACCGAATGATGCAATTGGGGTCCTGATCAATTCACTGGCTGATTACCAAGGAACTTTTGGAGTTTTAACTCTGCTAGCACAAAGAGCTTGTTTAGAAAGGCAGTGTGAAGAACCTGGGATAAACACAGTAAGAAGTTTAACAACACCAGGTTAAAGTCCAACAGGTTTATTTGGTAGCAAAAGCCACAAGCTTTCAGGAGCCTTAAGTTCCTTCTTCAGGTGAGTAGGAATTCTGTTCACAAACAGGGCATATAAAGACACAAACTCAATTTACAGAATAATGGTTGGAATGCGAATCCTTACAACTAATCAAGTCTTAAAGGTACAAACAATGTGCGCTGTCGTGTGTCGTGAAGGCCGCCTTGGAGAATGCTTACCCGGAGATCAGAGGCCGAATGCCCATGACCGCGGTCACGGGTATTCACGACACACGACGGCTCAGAATCGCTGAGCAGAAACTGATAGCCAAGTTCCGCACACATGAGGACAGCCTCAACCGGGATCTTGGGTTCATGTCACACTATCTGTAACCCCCACAGCTTGCCTGGACCTGCAGAGTCTCACTGGCTGTCCTGTCTGGAGACAATACACATCTCTTTAACCTGTCTTAATGCTCTCTCCACTCACATTGTTTGTTCCTTTAAGACTTGATTAGCTGTAAGGATTCGCATTCCAACCATTATTCTGTAAATTGAGTTTGTGTCTTTATATGCCCTGTTTGTGAACAGAATTCCCACTCACCTGAAGAAGGAGCTTAAGGCTCCGAAAGCTTGTGGCTTTTGTTACCAAATAAACCTGTTGGACTTCAACCTGGTGTTGCTAAACTTCTTACTGTGTTTACCCCAGTCCAACGCTGGCATCTCCACATCAAGAACCTGGGAACCAGGCTCCCAAGAAGAGACATCTGGAAGGAGAAGAGAACAAAGAACTGATTCCATGTGACAACAAAATCCTGGCCGGGTTTTAATTGCAAGTGGAAATCAGCCTTAAGTTAAGTAAAGTGACAGATAGTGAGTATTTGGCTGATGCATTACAAGTATTTACTGCTGTTTAAGTAGCTGCAGAATAAAGGAAATTGTGTTTAATTATTTAAAGTCGACTTTGTGTCTTTATTCGCTGCAGAGGTGTAAACACAGGTTTGGGCAACGTAAATGACACCACAGATGTGACCTAATAAGAAGTAACTAGAAGTTGATCCGGGTTGGACTCTTAAAACTTTTAAGTGATTTTGAACAAACGTGATGTTTACTCTGTGTGAATAAATGCAGTATCTGGGATCCTAGTTTAAACAGGGCTGGTGGTAACTCTATAGCTGGCCGTGAGTGGGATTAAAGATCTATCTTTCGGTAGTATTTTGGGGGGTGGATTGATTCACATTCCTGATACGCCAGGCGTAAGGGGAGTAGGAACTAATTTTTTTGAGCACAAAGCGAGTTCCTGGGCTAAGTTGCCTGTCTTCCTCCCTTAGTTTAATCTAGAAGTAACGGGGAAAATGGCAGAGTGTTTGAAATGGGAAGAAATGTTAAGAGATTATCTCCATTAAAAAAATGGCCACATTGGGTGGAATCATTAGTGAAGAGGATCTGGGATCCATGGGTCAAAAATGTTGGAACAAAGGGTGTCTAACCCAAGGGGAGGGCGCAGATAAAATGAGTAAAGTTACAGTAATTGCGAGTTGTTTGGAGCAGTTACAGGGAAAAGATAGGGAAGTTAAGCGTTTAAATTATGAACTAGGGAATGCAAGGTTAGAAATAGAGTAACTATGAGTAACAATGAAGATGAGAGAGGATGAGTTACAGCATGTTGTAGATACAGAAATAAAGAAAGTGCAGGAGGGTGCTAAAATTAAAATGGATAGCATGGAGAAAGAGGTAGAAGGGCTTCGAGTTACAGTGGCAGATCAAGAACAAAGAAATCAAGCTAATATGCTGCACATGGCTCAGTTTGAGATCCAGTCTGAAAAAAGCTTATGAAAAGGAGCGAGCTATCATTGAAAAGGATGAGGCAGGAAAAGGTGTGTCTGTATTAACCGAGAAATGCACAAATCTGCAGGCAGCGTTTAAGGTTTTACACAAAGTCAGTAAGGAAAAGGAGGCTTCCACAGCTAAGTGCCAGCGAGAAATTGAAAAGTTGAAGTCACAATTATCAATAAGCGGGGAATGATGTGTGCGTTTGAGACAGTTGAGGTGCAGGATGAGGATAATGCAGTAGATTGGGGTGCCTTGCAGGCAGCAACTAGTCAATATTTAGAACATCATGAAAATTGGGGACCTCCACCTCCCTTTCCTGTGGGGAGAGACCGTTCAGCACCTCCAGGGCCACCTCCTGTTCCAATGAACCTGACAACGACTCAACATAGCGGGGCCGATGGGTCTGAGACAGTTACATGTTCAACTCCATTCACGGTAGCACAGTTAGCTGAGATAGCCAAGAAAGTCAATGTATTCGAGCCAGCAGCAGACCCGTTTGCCTTCCTTGAAAGTATTAGACAGCAGAGCGTGCTTCATGGGTTGGATGAGGCAGAACAGGTAAAATGATGTGTAATGTGTCTTAGTCCAGCTGTGCAATCTGCATTGCCCGATCCTCAAAATGTTGGGGAGGGAACTTTAGTGGAGATGAAAGAGGCGATTTTAACTGCAATTGGATACAATAAAGGCAATCCAGTAGAAGGATTGAGTACGTGTAGGCAGCATAAGGGGGAACATCCAACAGCCTTTGCCAGTCGCTTATGGATCCATTTTCAGAATGTTTTTGGGGAATTACAGAGACCGCATTCAGATTAGGAGAACACTGCTAAATGGGAACGGACTTTGATATCACATGCTATTGAGGGGAGCCGGAAAGCTTGTGTGCTTTTTGAACCAACTGACGTAACAGATAATGAGGCATGGGCTATGAGGCGTATGACTCGAGCTTGGGAACAGGAAGTACAGGATTGAGAAAAGGAGAAAAATAAAACTGAAAAGGTGGGAAAATGCTGCCAGTGAGAGCTTCCAATTCTGTCCCTGTCTGGAGAAATGCAGGTAGAGGGAGAGGAAATGGTGTTTACTCATGGGGAACTCGACCATATGAATCCAATGGTAGGGATCAGTCTATGGATGATTCTAGACAGATAAGGTCTTTTCATTGTGGGCGATTAGGACATTTTGCCCATGACTGTAGGAGACCTTTCCAATCATATACCCAGGGTCCACAACCACGAGATGGGACCGAGGTCGGGACAGAGTCCAAGACTGGAGTCGAGTCTGAGATCTGGGCAGGGAGGTTACCATTAGAGGGATCAGTACAGCAAGCTCCAGTGAGAGAGACAGAAAATGGCAGTTTTCTTTATCCTGAACTCCCGCCATATGAAGCGAGACAATGACGGTGTCTGGCCTCTCCAACTTGGGTGTGCAATACAAGATGGGTTGGTGTAGAGCAACCCTTAGTGGATTGCGAGGTATGAGGCCGCCCCTTCGTAGTCCAATGGGACACAGGGGGATCCCCTGTGAGGAAGTGACAAAAACGGTTGATGAAGGAAGGGCCGTGGATGTCGTCTATATGGATTTCAGTAAGGCATTTGACAAAGTCCCACATGGCAGGTTGGTTAAGAAGGTTAAGGCTCATGGGATACAAGGAGAAGTGGCTAGATGGGTGGAGAACTGGCTTGGCCATAGGAGACAGAGGGTAGTGGTCGAAGGGTCTTTTTCCGGCTGGAGGTCTGTGACCAGTGGTGTTCCTCAGGGCTCTGTACTGGGACCTCTGCTATTTGTGATATATATAAATGATTTGGAAGAAGGTGTAACTGGTGAAATCAGCAAGTTTGCGGATGACACGAAGATGGCTGGACTTGCGGATAGCGAAGAGCATTGTCGGGCAATACAGCAGGGTATAAATAGGCTGGAAAATTGGGCGGAGAGGTGGCAGATGGAGTTTAATCCGGATAAATGCGAAGTGATGCATTTTGGAAGAAATAATGTAGGGAGGAGTTATACAATAAATGGCAGAGTCATCAGGAGTACAGAAACACAGAGGGACCTAGGTGTGCAAGTCCACAAATCCTTGAAGGTGGCAACACAGGTGGAGAAGGTGGTGAAGAAGGCATATGGTATGCTTGCCTTTATAGGACGGGGTATAGAGTATAAAAGCTGGAGTCTGATGATGCAGCTGTATAGAACGCTGGTTAGGCCACATTTGGAGTACTGCGTCCAGTTCTGGTCGCCGCACTACCAGAAGGACGTGGAGGCGTTAGAGAGAGTGCAGAGAAGGTTTACCAGGATGTTGCCTGGTATGGAGGGTCTTAGCTATGAGGAGAGATTGGGTAGACTGGGGTTGTTCTCCTTGGAAAGACGGAGAATGAGGGGAGATCTAATAGAGGTGTACAAGATTATGAAGGGTATAGATAGGGTGAACAGTGGGAAGCTTTTTCCCAGGTCGGAGGTGACGATCACGAGGGGTCACGGGCTCAAGCTGAGAGGGGCGAAGTATAACTCAGATATTAGAGGGACGTTTTTTACACAGAGGGTGGTGGGGGCCTGGAATGCGCTGCCAAGCAGGGTGGTGGAGGCAGGCACGCTGACATCGTTTAAGACTTACCTGGATAGTCACATGAGCAGCCTGGGAATGGAGGGATACAAACGATTGGTCTAGTTGGACCAAGGAGCGGCACAGGCTTGGAGGGCCGAAGGGCCTGTTTCCTGTGCTGTACTGTTCTTTGTTCTTTGTTCGAACACATCCAAAATTATTGAACCATCGTGGCGTACTAATGGTACGATCTTACTGAATGGATTTACTGGTCACTTGCAAGAGGGACTTATTAGTAAAACGTTAGAATTTCAATTGGGGAATGTTGTTTGTTACCACCCTGCAATTTTAGTAGATCTTTCCCCGACGGCGGGGCACATTTTGGGCTCTGACTTAATGACAAAATGTAACCTTTCTTTTGATCTGGTTAATTGTTGTGTTTGGCAAATAACTGATGGAGATGAAACTCCAGCAGAAGTAGCTGTGGGGTCTTACACAGGTTGAATTTACAGAGTGGGTGAATTTTGGTTTAATCTCAAGACTATGTCTGATGATCCCGATATGGAAAGGATTATAGACAAACACAAGGTTGGGTTGGCGCAGCACAAACATGATTGTGGAAGGATAGAGGATGAAATCATGGTTGAAGTTCCTGATCCGAAACCAGAGCAACAATATGCAGACTAAGCAGACTGAAGGTGAGGTTGCTAAAGGTGATGGATAGTCTGCTACAGCAGGGAGTACTGTGCCCAGTGGCTTCTACTAACAATTCTCCAATTTGGCCAATACAAAAGGCTGATGGTTCTTGGCATTTAACAGTAGATTATAGAATGTTAAGCAAGGTTACTCCATTAACGGCACCAACTGTAGCCACTAGTCCAGCTACGCTGTTAAAACAAATTCCACGGGCCAAGTATTTTACTATGCTGGATATAAGTAATGAGTTTTGGTCTATTCCATTAAATCGTCAGTGTCAGTATAAGTTTGCTTTTACGTTTGCTGGCCAACCAATATGCTTGGACTAGTTTACCTCAGGGGTTTCATAAATCTCCATCTATATTTCATTGTCGGTTGGCTACAGGATTAGAGGGGTTTTCACGATCTGAATGTTCGCTTCAGTACTTAGGTCTTTTGTTACCAACTGAAACTAAATCGGAACGTCTCCAGTTATTAGATGAGTTGCTTACCATCCTGACTAATTTAGGCTGTAAAGTTAACCCGCAGAAAACTCAAATCATGCAATCTCGTGCGGTCTATTTGGGTACTGGTGTTACTCAAGGTAAACGGGAGATTGAACAAAAATTAATTGATTCTATCTTACAATTGTCTCTTCCGAAGGATGTTGGTGCACGTCGATCTTTCCTTGGTTTAGTGCAATACTGCCGAGATCACACTGATGGGTTTGCAACTAAAGCTGCTCCATTGTCAGAGCTACTGCGCAAAAATGCTCCGTGGCTGTGGACTGGGCAGCACACACAGGCAGCAGCTGATTTAACGCGTGCTTTGGCTTCAGCGCCAGCATTATTGGTGCCAGACCCTGATCTCCCGTTTGCAGTGGAAGTGGCGGCTGTTCTTTTACAGGAAAGACACAACAGACTGGGACCTGTGGCTTACGTCTCTTAACTCCTTATTCCAGTGGAACAAGGGTTTACTGTGTCTGAGCGCCATCCTTTAGCAGTGTTTTGGGCAATACAATTTTCACATATATAATTGGCTTTGCCCCCTTAACAATGTTAACAGAACACACACCTCTACAGCTTTTGTTACAAGGTCGAGTCAAAGATGGCTCTGTTAGTCAAGTTTGTTTAGCGCAGTGGACTCTTTTGCTCCAAGGCAAGGATATCACGGTTGAACGTACCAGAACGTCCACTTTTCTAGCTGATAATCTTCATTATGGGGGTGAACCTCATGAATGCCAAGTAATGGCAACTAATGATCCCAAGGGACCATTTGTGCCAAAACACCAGGCACGACGACCTTTAGCTGTGCAGGAAGAGAATGTACAGCAATTACGACATGTTTATGGGTCTTCAAGATTGGAGGATGGTGTCAGACAGACTGGCTGTGGGATATATGCAGAGGACCAGCAAGGAAATTTACTCCTGGAATTGGCTTAAAATCGCCCAGTAACATGAGTGCCCAGATGGTGGAATTAGCAGCTGTAGCCTATACAGTAAGCCATCCTGATATATTCCCATCTCCTGTAGACAGTTACTCTGATAGCATGTATGTTTGTAATAGCCAAACTGATTTTCTGCCACTGTGGGAGGTTTGTGTCGCGTGGATGGAAAACCGTTACCGTCTGCAGCCTTATTCAAATTTATTCTCCGGAAGGCTGATGGTAGGACGTTTGGCATTATTATAGTTAAGGGCCACCATAAAACATCACCAAGAGGTGACGTCAGGGCTGATGAGTTGGCGAAACAAGGGGCTCATTCAGGAGATTTTTGGCAGCCTCCAGTTGTGGAACAGATTGATGCCGTTACAGTCAGTCAGACTAATTTTGAAGATTTAAAATCGACTCAGAGCGGTCATGTTAATTTAAAACAAATCCAGCAAGGGGTATATCCAGCTCCCTATGATAGATGGAAGGGTAAATTACAACTAAAAGATGGGTTGATTCTTAAAGACGGACAGTATGTAGTACCAAGGCAGCATTGGAATCAAATTATTTACCAATATCATGCTGGACTTGGTCATCAAGGCATAGATACCACAGTAGAACAGATTAAGAGATTGTGCTGGTGGCCTAACCTCAGTAATGTTGTGAGGCATTATGTTGAAAACTGTTTGATTTGTGCACAGAACAATTCCGATAGGTCTGCACAAAAGGGGGATGTTACGACATACTCGGCCTGTAGAGGGACCTTGGACTAATCTTCAAATTGATTACATTGGTCCACTACCGCCATGCAAGAGGGGTTATACTTATGTCCTGGTTATCATTGACACTTTTACAAAATGGGTTGAGGCATTTTCTGTGCGATCTAATACCGCTAAAGCCACTGCTCAAATTTTGTTACAAGAGGTTTTTACAAAGATGGGGGTTACCGCGGAGTATAGAATCAGACCAGGGTACACATTTTCCTGGGCAAGGTAATGCAAATTGTTATGAAAATGTTTGGAATTACTCAGAAATTCCACATTGCATATCATCCTCAGTCCAGTGGGATGGTGGAAGGAATGAACCATACTTTAAAGAGTATGATTAAGAAGATGATCCATCAAAATAATTCTACCTGGAACATAGTGTTGCCTATTGTTCAATGATAATATGAAACACTGTCTCTAGTTCCACCGGGTATGCACCTCACATGCTAATGACTGGGCGTCCTATGAGAGGTGTAAACTATGTTGGGGTTAGATGTCTCAGAATCAGTAGTTACGGCTCTTAATCATGAACAGGTATTGCAGCAATTGTTAGAGACTGTACAGGCTGCACATATGGCAGCAGCTGTCAAGATGGGACAGAAGAAACAACAGAGCAAGGCCTATTTTGATAGTAAGGTAAACCCAGTAGAGTATGCTGAAGGGCAAAAGGTGATGCTTCATCTTTACAATCCTGGTACATTTTTCTGTCCTAGAATTTCAGGTCCTTATGTCATAATTGACAAAGCTAGCCCATCTGTGTACAATGTGTTATTAGACACTGGGAAAACTGGTTGGTACCATGTTACCTAGTTGAAATTATATGGGGTACAAAGTCATCATCATCAGTATCACATGATGTTGGTAACCTATGACATTGATGATTTTTCCTCAAGTGAGTCAGACTGAAGACATTCTGAGTCCAATTTTTTCCCAATCTAGCTCAGAGGAACCTCCTTTAGATGCTTCTGTAACAAACGATGTTAGACCAAAATTATCTGCAGATACATCGGCATGGACAGAATTAGTAACTACTTCTGATCATGAGGGGATAGAATCTTTTGGCAAAGGGGAGTCTAGTATTCCAAAGTTAGAAAGTCCAAAATCAGATATGAGAGCTACTAATGAGGATAATCAGGGATCAGTGGTGAGTCACTGTAAGGGTTGGCACTGGGATGAACAGCAACGATTAGTTAGACAGAATGCTTCTGATCAAAATGATGTTGGAGCTAGTGATAGGCTACAAAGTGAGCTTCTAGATAGACAGGATGAAGTTCAAATTAAGAAACGTATGCCTCCAGATAAACCTAGTAAACTTCCTGTGCTTAAACGAGTTCCCAAATGATGAAATGAATCTTGATTGGCATGATGCTCAAGGCCAACGTTTCTGAGGGTAGTTGTTACATGTTGCACTATCTTGTAGATAGAACGCAGTTCATCTTGACACTCTGTGTTTGTTTCTTATGTCATCCAGATTTTCTCTAACTCTTCTTGGATGGGTCTTCTCCAGTTTTGTCTTATCAATAGTTTCCTATTGCTCCTTCTCACCAGAATTGGTTCCTACCTTTCCTTTTCATTTTGGGATATTTTTGTTATCATCCTATAAATGCGCCTAGTGGTAAAACACATCATTTGAAGTAGTTATCAATTTTCCAATGCAAAGGGTAGGGTTCTTTTCTATTTAAGCCAAATTTGTTCTAACAGGAAGATAAATCCATTAGTTTCGAAATAAGAACAGGAGCTAATATAAACTGTACATGACAGCAGGTACTACCTTGATCTGTTGCAGGGGAAATTATTTTGCTGAATGATGTGGGGTCGTCACAATCAGTATCTTATAACAGGCATAATGAAAGACAGCTGGGAGATTTATGGTTTACTCCTTCGAATGCAGCACAGTGTGAAGATGGATATTTTATGGGTGAATCCAGATCCGACGGTTATATTTGGAGTTTATATATGTTTAAATATGAGTTTGCTATACAATGAGATAATCAAACCCATTGTGCCATGCTTCGGTTTATAAGAGGTTTAATTATGCCACGGTGTGTAACATCTTTTAGTGACAACTGTGTAAGATTTACAATGTTATGTAGAACCTATATACCCCGAGGTGAGATTGGTAGAATTCAAATTCCTGATAAGTATGAACATGGTGTTTGCAAAGGGGTTCATTATGCAGATAAGGGTCATCTTAAATATCAAGTACGTTGGAGAGTTAAACCTACCTCTTCAGTACCTTCTTTGATACATAGTACACCTGAATTTGAATCTGAATTTTACTCAGCTACCTCATCTCTACCAATGGTATATTCTTGTCCTATGAATACTCTTGGACCTCAAAATGGTTTAGTAATAACAGATTCAAACAGGATACTGTATGACAACATTCGTGATGAGTTGGTCCCAGTTGCATTGGATTTCATTAAAATACACTTACTGATTGGTGTCCCTCTCAACTTCAGGAGTTATATTTTTATTTAACACTGAGGATATTAAATCAAGAAGTGACAAATGAAGAGCAAGAAAGGTTTAGTGATTCAAAAGGGCATCAGAGGAGGGAGCTAATTAATGATTTGACAACTGCTTAGAGTACAGGAGTGTCCACGGTTAACACTCTTGATTTGGCAAATCTGGGCTTTAAACTTCAAACATTAACGTGGCAGATTAAGCAAGTAATGGCTGACATAAATAACAACAATCAGAATGCTGCATCAGGATCATTGCTCTCACAATGTGCTAATAAATATATGATGACTGTGTTAAAACCATTAATCAAATTATTAAAGACAAGGCAATAGATAACGGGAATCAGCAGAATAGAACCTTATGTATGTTTATGGGAACTGGATGTTAGAGCAACTTGGAGAGAATTTGGAACAAGCTAATCAGGGGAAGGTTTCTTCCTAGATTAGTAATGTACAGTTAGATTATCTGAGTCGTGGACGAAGACATCCTAATGTGTCCTGATGTTAGTTCCTACAATTAGCTAAGGTTTGGTTTGAAGATAATTGCGGTGGAAAGTTACATAAAGGATTAATAGTGGGGATTCCAGTGGATTTAGTGGGATGGAAAGTATCAGAGGTTCAGAACATTGGTATCATTATGAATGGTATGTGGATGAGATATGATAATATTTTACCTTGTTATGTTAATGTTAAAAAGAAAAAGAGGGAAATTTGATGGGTACTACTTTAAGGGAGGAGCAACAACTCTCTCCAACTTTTACAGATGCATCATAGAAAGCATTCTTTCTGCTTTTATCACAGTTTGGTATGGCTCCTGCTCTGCCCAAGACCGCAAGGAACTACAAAAGGTCATGAATGTAGCCCAATCCATCACGCAAACCAGCCTCCCATCCATTGACTCTGTCTACACTTCCGGCTGCCTCGGCAAAGCAGCCAGCATAATTAAGGACCCCACGCACCCCGGACATTCTCTCTTCCACCTTCTTCCTTTGGGAAAAAGATACAAAAGTCTGAGGTCACGTACCAACTGACTGAAGAACAGCTTCTTCCTTGCTGCTGTCAGACTTTTGAATGGACTTACCTTGCATTAAGTTGATCTTTCTCTACACCCTAGCTATGACTGTACATTCGGCACTCTCTCGTTTCCTTCTCTATGAACGGTATGTCTTGTCTGTATAGCGCGCAAGAAACAATACTTTTCACTATGTTAATACATGTGACAATAATAAATCTAATCAAGGGAGAGCCAACAATCGGAAATTGCAATTGTTTGTCCATATCCCATATATTCAAATGAACAGGCTTCGTGTGGGCTTAAAGTTGATGACAATTTAAATTATACAATGGAAGTTAGACGTCTAGATACAGGCATTACTGAAGTAGCTTATAGAGGAAAGGGTCAATATTGCATTACTTCTTCATCAGACCATTATCAGTATGGAGCTTTGGTTTGCAATGTCACTGACACTAGTTTTTGTGTTACTCCACAAACACCAGCGAGAATAGGCTTTATTGAATTGGTTGAAATACACCAAAGACAAGAATCAATATTAAGTGTAACAGATGAACTAACTACAAGGCACTTTAGGTGAATATTTTGAGCAATATAATACTATCATCAACCTACTACCCGAACATTTAGAGTACATTAGAACATGCTTTGCTACTACTTCTCAAATTTTCATTCAAGTGAAACAAACTACGAAAACTATATCAAGAATATAAAGGAAATGAGTTGGTGGGATGAATTGTGGAATTGGGGTTCCAACAAACAAATTCATCCTTGGTCCGATTAATGTCTCATGCTGCAGTATTATTAATTTTGCGTACTTTGTTGTTTTTAATTGTGTTAACAACAAGATTTATCAAGTGGAAGAAAGAGATAAACAGTTGAATGAGGAATTATGGTGACGTAAGAATGTTGGTGTGTAATGTCTTAAGTGATGTATGTAATATAACATTGGTACGGTGTAACTTGAATTAATTTAGTTGATTGGCTTGAGGTTTGAGTTTCACTTGCGTATGAACTTGGTCATGGTCTATGATTCATTTCCCTGTACCCTCAAGGGTCAAGAGGAGAGACTGTGGCTGAATGGAGTTTTAACTTTTAATATGCGGAAAGATCTTCAATCAAGCAAACCTGATTCTTTTGGTGAAAGCTTTTTTTTTCACTCTGCTGGGATTTTTCTTGTGGCCAGTGGCATGGAATTTGTCAAAGGACAAAAGATGTCAGATTCAACAGCTTGTTCTTGGCGGGGATGAATTGTAATCAGAATTTTGGGAGCCAGTGTCGCTTAGCTGGGTATTAGAATGTAAACAATGTGCACTGAGATGATGAGGCCTGAAGTGACTAATGATACTGTGGTTGGAAAAACAAAATTGACCTTTTGGCTAAGATCAAGTGTAGTCTGCTGATGCTGCACTTGGTCGTGGCCATTGGGTTGCATTTAAGCTTCATTTTCATATGAAGCAATTTTTAAAAGCAGCATCTCGGCCTTTTGGCTAAGATGCAAATGAGATCAAGCCTTGGGGGCGGAGACGTCTTCCTACTCCAATCAGCTTGGCTCATGTAGATCAGGCCCAAGACAGGGTAAAGGGTCGCATGCCCTGTCTTGTCAGCTTGGATCGGGAATGTCTCAACTTGTTGAGACTCTGAATTGGACTTGATTTGATTGAATTGGAAAAGTATTAAAAAAAAATAAAATGATGCAATTGGGGTCCTGATCAATTAATTGGCTGATTACCAAGGAACTTTTGGAGTTTTAACTCTGCTAACACAAAGAGCTTGTTTAGAAAGGCAGTGTGAAGAACCTGGGAACCAGGCTCACAAGGAGAGACAACATCTGGAAGGAGAAGAGAACAAAGAACTGATTCCATGTGACAACAAAATCCTGGCCAGGTTTTAATTGCAAGTGGAAATCAGCCTTAAGTTAAGTAAAGTGACAGATAGTGAGTACTTGACTGATGCATTACAAGTATTTACTGCTGTTTAAGTAGTTGCAGAATGAAGGAAATTGTGTTTAAGTATTTAAAGTCGATTTTGTGCCTTTGTTTGCTGAAGAGGTGTAAACACAGGTTTGGGCAACAGGGCAGAATGCTAATCAGTAATGACTTGACTATTCTTCTTAGACCATGCTCCGACACAGATGTCACTTGACTTACAGAATCGTAGGACAGAATTTTACAGCCTCACTGGTCCCGAAACCATAAAATCCTGCCCGGGTTCAGCAGACCTTTCCAGGGTCTGTCCCTCACCTGGTCCAATTCCTGTGGCAGGAAGGGCGATAAAATTCTGGCCATACAATCTACAGTGCAGAAGAGGCCATTTGGCCCAGCGAGCCTGCACCGACAACAATCCCACCCAGGCCCTATCCCCGTAACCCCATGTATTTACCCTGGCAATCCCCTGACACTAAGGGGCAATTTACCATAGCTAATAAACCTAACCTGCACATCGTTGGACTGCGGGAAGAAACTGGAGCACCCGGAGGAAACCCACGCAGACACAGAGAACGTGCAAACTCCACATGTAGAAAGATAGAAAAGGGCTACTATAAAATTGCCAGACTCTGCTAGGGTTTTTGTTTAATCAACTTAGATGTAGAATTAACTTTCTCAATGGGGAGTAAGTTTGTTAGTAATTGTAATGAGGTGTTTGAAATACTTTGTAGTTTTAAAGGTACATGTAATACCTTTTATTAGTCCATACATATAAATATATCTTCTATACATTTTTAGAAATTAAATAAAGAAACTTTGATGCACAGTTACAGAGAGCCCCTTTGATACTAAACACATGTTAGATACATTCCTTTAAAGCACCCAACTGTTGGAATCACAAGGTCATAAAGGACACTTCCTTATCAGAAACGACTGATAGTTTCTAATCAAAACAGAGTCAGAAAGATATTAATGTCTTGGCTAACGAAAGAGTTATGGTAAGGGACTTAGTGGGAACTGACAAGGATTAATGGTAACATGTTGATACGCCTTTTAATTATAGGTAGTGATAAAAAGCTCAGTCATTGAATTGATAAGCAATATATAGATGTGTTTCATTGTATTGGCAATAAACAAAACTTATCAGGGCTATAATTGTGAAATATCCTGAAGGCAAGATGAGATGACCACACCCCTTAGAGATTCAGGTAACTTCACTGACAAGGTATAAAATACGAATGGCTTTTGTAGGCCCCCTTTATCAATTAAAGGATGCCCATGTGAGACTCTTTTAGTGAAGATGCTTTGTGAGGCTGCTACCAAAAATAGAGTAAGAAGTCTCACAACACCAGGTTAAAGTCCAACAGGTTTATTTGGTAGCAAAAGCCACTAGCTTTCGGAGCGCTGCTCCTTCGTCAGGTGAGTGGGAGTTCTGTTCACAAACAGGGCATATAAAGACACTAACTCAATTTACAAAATAATGGTTGGAATGCGAGTCTTTACAGGTAATCAAGTCTTAAAGGTTCAGATAATGTGAGTGGAGAGAGCGTTAAGCACAGGTTAAAGAGATGTGTATTGTCTACAGACAGGGGCCTTGTCAGGGCTATAATTGTGAAATATCCTGAAGGCAAGATGAGATGACCACACCCCTTAGAGATTCAGGTAACTTCACTGACAAGTCCCTGTCTGTAGACAATATACATCTCTTTAACCTGTGCTTAACGCTCTCTCCACTCACATTATCTGAACCTTTAAGACTTGATTACCTGTAAAGACTCGCATTCCAACCATTATTCTGTAAATTGAGTTTGTGTCTTTATATGCCCTGTTTGTGAACAGAACTCCCACTCACCTGATGAAGGAGCAGCGCTCCGAAAGCTAGTGGCTTTTTATCACTACCTATAATTAAAAGGCGTATCAACATGTTACCATTAATCCTTGTCAGTTCCCACTAAGTCCCTTACCATAACTCTTTCGTTAGCTAAGACATTAATATCTTTCTGACTCTGTTTTGATTAGAAACTATCAGTCGTTTCTGATAGGTAAGACTAAGAGACTAGAGGACTAAGGATGATATATTGGGGTATCCCACGAGGTATCGTGAACTCATAGATCAGGGTGGTTTAGTATTTTTTTCTAATGGATCAATATGTAAAGTATGTCATTTGTACCACTTTTGATTGGATTGTGTCCAACTGACTGTGAGCTGCAGAATTGTATAAACCAGGATGATTTTCTTTGTCTGGTGGAGTGGTGTCTCTGACCCATTGTGTCGGGAACTGACCCCCTCGCTAGCAAGTAAGATAAAGACGATCTGTCGGTTAAGTATCTTGTGTTAATGTATGTTTGTGTTAAAGTCAAACTCGGAAGTTGAGATTTCGACACACACAGACAGTGACCCGAGGTCGGAATTAAACCCGGGCCCCTGGAGCTGTGAGGCAGCAGCGCAAACCACTGTGCCACCCACTCTTGGCCATTCATTATTCAATGTAATTCTGCATGTGTGCTATATAGGTTGTTCCTTTTCAAGTGCAGTCACATTCGTAGGTAGGAAACATGGCAGCTAATTTGTGCACAGCAAGCTCCCACACACAGCAATGTGATAATCAGCGGAACGGCTGTTGCTCAAGAGATAAATATTGACCAGGACTCCTGGGAAAACACTCCTGCTTTTCTTTGAAGTACTGCTGTGGGATCTTTCATGTCTGCCTGAGCGAGCAGATCGAGCCAACAATGTAGCACTCCCTCAGCAATGCAGTCAAAATACCAGCCTGGATTATGTACTCAAGTCTCTGGAGGAGGACTTGAACCCATAACCTTCTGACTCACAGACAAGAGTGCTAACTGCAACTTTCCCCTGCAATGGTCACAGAGAACAGAGCAATCAATTAAACCTGGGGTATTAGAGTCTTGCCCGAGAATGAGAATGGGCTAGTGGGCCAAAGCAAAACTCAAAGTGGGCGTCACGGTGGCACAGTGGTTAGCACTGCTGTCTCACAGCGCCAGGGACCCGAGTTCGATTCCCGGCTTGGGTCACTGTCTGTGCGGAGTCTGCACGTTCTCCCCGTGTCTGTGTGGGTTTCCTCCGGGTGCTCCGGTTTCCTCCCACAGTCCGAAAGACGTGCTGGTTAGGTGCATTGGCCAGGCTAAATTCTCCCTCAGTGTACCCAAACAGGTGCCAGACTGTGGCGACTAGGGTAATTTCACAGTAACTTCATTGCAGTGTTAATGTAAGCCTACCTGTGACACTAATAAATTAACTTTACTTAAGTTTTCCACTTTATTTGTCAGCATTTTGTCCTGCCTCGTTGGAGGGACTTTGCCAGCTTGATGCCTTGACCTTCCCCCCCCCCAGGAAAGTCCCAAAAATTCCTGGGCAACGTGAAAAGTGAGAGAAAAGCATCACATGGTCAGGTTTCATTCTAAGTTTCAAATGTTAAGCAAGTACGTTTTCCCTCAAAATGAGGAAGTAAATGATTAACAGCTTATGTTTCCACAACTGAAATCCTTCTACCTCCTCAACATAATAACTATAAATAGTTACATGCTTTCTTTTACGACAGCCTGCATTGGGCTGCACGGTGGCACAGTGGTTGGCACTGCTGCCTCTCAGTGCCAGGGACCCGGGTTAGATTCCCGGCTTCAGTCACTGTCTGTGTGGAGTTTGTACGTTGTCTACGTGCGTTTCCTCCGGGTGAATCATAGAATCCTACAGTGCAGAAAGAGGCCATTCGGCCCATCGAGTCTGCACCAACCACAATCCCACCCAGGCCCTATCCCCATATATTTATCCACTAATCCCTCTAACCTATGCACCCCGGGACACTAAGGGGCAATTTAGAATGGCCAATCAACCTAGCCCGCACATCTTTTGGACTGGTGCTCCGGTTTCCTCCCACAGTCCAACGATGTGCGGGTTAGGTGCATTGGCCATGCTAAATTAAAGAACAAAGTACAAACTTCTCCCTCAGTGTACCCGAACAGGCGCCAGAGTGTGGTGACGAGGGTGTTTTCACAGTGACTTCATTGCCGTGTGAATGTACTTGTAACTAATTAATAAACTTTTACTTTACATTTATACACAGAGTTTAAGCAAAACTCTTTTATGGAAGCAGATTCAGTAACAACTTTCACTGGCTAGAGGAATGGTAACCAGACATGTGGTGAAATGAGACTTTTTTACATTCATTCAGGGAACGCAGGTTGAGCACTCTAAATTACCTTTGAACAGAATGATTCTTAAATGACGTAACAAACCAATCATATTGCTGTGGGGCTGGAATCACATTTAGGCCAGACCAGGTAAGGACGGCAGATTTCCTACCTTAAAGGTGAAGGCATTAGTGAACCTTGTGGGTTTTTACAACAATAGTTTTGTGGTAATCATTAAATTGATTTGATTGAATTGACATTTCACCACTTGCCGTGGTGGGATTTGAACTTGGGTCTCGAAAGCATTACCCTGGGTCTCTGGATTACTAGTCCAGCCACGATGCCACTACACCATCACCTGTCGTGATCCAGAACGTGCTGCCTGACAGAGTAGTGGAAACAAGTTCAATAGCATCTCTCAGAAGAGAATTAGATAAACGCTTAAAGGGGAAAGATTCGCAAGGCTTTGAGAAAAGACTGGGAAAGTGGGGTAAATTTGGTCGCTCTTTCAAAGCACTGGCACATGAATGATGGACTGAATGGCCTCATTCGACCCCATATCATTCCATAATTATCATATGGAATAACTTATACAATTTATAAGTAAGAGTATCCTTCCCCCAACTGTTGGCATGCCAAGATGAGGGAGACAAAAGCATGGGGATATTTTGTAGGACAGAGATCTTGGGATCGCCACTTACATTTCACAGAATCTTAACACTGCTACATTGCAGTAAATAATTCAGTGATTATTGAGAAACCTGGAGTTAGATGAAAATTTATCAATCATTAACAAGGATGATATGTAAATTTGCGAAGCATTACATATTCCTTTTGGGCAGCACGGTGGTTAGCACTGCTGCCTCACAACGCCAGGGACCTGGGTTTTATTCTGGCCCTGCATGACTGTATGTGCGGACTTTGCACATTCTCCCCGTGTCTGTGTAGGTTTCCTCTGGGTGCTTTGGTTTCATAGACATTAATTATCAAATCCCTCTCACAAAAGTGAGAGAAGTTTATTTATTAGTGTCACAAGTAGGCTTACATTCACACTGTAATGAAGTTACTGTTAAAATCCCCCAGTCGCCACACTCTGGCGCTTGTCCAAGTACACTGAGGGAGAATTTAGCATGGCTGACGCACCTCACCAGCGCGTCTTTTGGATTGTGGGAGGAAACCGGAGCACCCGGAGGAAACCCATGCAGATGCGGGGAGAATGTGCAAACTCCACACAGACAGTAACCCAAACCGGGAATCAAACCCGGGTCCCCGGTGCTGTGAGGCAGTGCTAACCACTGTGCTCCTGTGCCACTGTGCCGTTAGAACAGTTGACCAGTGCTACCCTCCTGCTGCATTCTTTCTTGTAATCCCTTGCCTCTGTTCTTCTAAAATACTAACTAAGTACTACTAAAATCTAACTAAAATTCTGTCGTCCCTGACAAGAATTTGACTAAATTTGTTGAAACAGATTTTCTATGCTATAAGGCTGCAAGAAAAAAAGTAAAAGAAAATTAAGGTCCGCATTGTGCTCCATCAATCTTATTCCCACTAAAATACTGACCAAATTTCCCTTGTCATGTTAGCTGATATTGTTAATGTTTGCTCTCCTCTGGTGTTGTCCCTCTTTCCCACTAATCTGTTTTTAAAATTCATTCAGGGACGTGGGTGTTGGTGCTGCTGTTGGAACTGTTGGCGTTGCTGTTGTTGGAACTGTTGGTGCTACTGCTGGTGCTGCTCTTGGAACTGCTTGTGCTGGGAAAAAGGGATTGCCCTTTCCCATGTAGGAAGCACACCAACGTTGTGCTCCCAGCTCATTTACACAACAGCTCAGTGTTAAAGATGCTGGCGAATGATTGTACACCTCAGCAGGTGTGAAGCTAACATCACTCAGTGAGCCTGAGCTACCAGTCTGCTCATCTTCAAAGGGGAGTTGCATCCTGGCTCCAGTGGGTTCCGGAAGTAATTAGCGAAAAAAACAGTCAGGAAGAAGAGTTGCTAATGTTGCAAAAGGGCAGGGCATGTCCTCCGAGAACCGTGCAAAAGACCATTCGAATTTGACCAAACAAAAATGAATGCAATCTAATTTTTCACTAGGTTCATCGCAAAAACAAAGACTGGGAATATTTGGAGAAATAAATTATCCATTATCCCTTTTTTCTCTGATTCTTTAGACCCATATTCTATAAATTATTATAGAAAGCTCAAAATCCTGGCAGCTGATTTTTCACACACAACTTCCTTGATGATTTATTATGACAGGACAAATGTTATTATGAATAAGGTCTCCAGGAAGATGCCCTTAAAGCACAAGGTAACTACTTGTTTATTACAGCGGTATTCAGCCTCTATCATCCCCAGAACTGCTGACAAGGGTTAAGTTTAAAGTTTATTTATTATTGTCACAAGTAGGCTTACATTAGCACTGCAATGGAATTACTGCAAAAACCCCCTGGTCGCCACACTCCGGCGCCTCTTCGGGTTACACTGAGGGAGAATTTAGCACGGCCAATGCACCTAACCAGCACGTGTTTCAGACTGTGGGAGGAAACCGGAGCACCCGGAGGAAACCCACGCAGACACGGGGAGAATGTACAAACTCCACACGGACAGTGACTCAAGCCAGGAATCAAACCCAGGCCCCTAGCGCTGTGAGGCAGCAATGCTAACCACTGTGCCGCCGTGTCACCGTTGTGACTAATGCAGCAATTTCTGGCCCTCAAAGCCCTACTCCTTATCAAGTCCAATTGGCTGCTCCATGACTGCTGAGTGCAAGCTTGACTGTTCCAGGAATCTTGACTCATCATGTAGTCAGAGGCTTAAAGCATGCATCCTGCACCTCAGAAGAAACTAAATAACAGCAGTCCGTTAAATTCTACCCTTGTATATCATAAAGCACGTATGGAGTTCTTGTGGCGCAGTGGGTTAGTGTCCCTGTCTCTGAGCCAGATGTTCTGGGTTCAAGTCCCACCCCAGGCCTTGATGGCCGAGGAAGGTGCATTCATAACACAGCCAGGTTAAGTGTCAAGCTGCAAATCCTTCCAAACACGCTGGTGATAAGAGTGAACGAGACTCCTGGTCAGCCACGCTTGATGTGGAGTGACGCCCCTGTGGTGAACCATAGATGGTCACCACTATGGATACTTGTACATATGTTACTCTTGTTACTATTGGGGTTAGGGTTGGGGTGTTCCACCTGTTAGCATTGTTTATGTGGTACACTCCATTTGGCTCCGCCTTCTTACAGGAGTATAAAGGTCACTGCTACTTCCTAGTAGCCCTTAGTCTGGGATAGTATTGTTAAGTAGTGTGCTCCAATCTTGTTGTGAATAAAAGCCTTTATTCCTGGGTACGTCCTAGCCTCCCGTGTGAATCAATCGCACATCAATTTTATTCACAACAAAATACCGAAAATTTTGTTCGAGGAAAACTGGAGCAGATGCTGAAACCCGATCGGCTAACCTTGGATCCGCGTGCCGCTGGAGCGTCGAATACTTTCGACCATTGGTTGAAGTGCTTCGAGGATTACATCGACGCCTCGACAGCAGTCCAGTCCGACGCCGACAGATTGCGGGTCCTCCATGCCAGGGTAAGCGACACTGTGTATGCAACAATCCGTGATTCCCAAAATTACAAAGAGGCCATCGAATTACTTAAGAAGCTGTACCATAAACAGCCGAACGAAATTCATGCTCGTCACCTATTAGCCACTCGACGGCGGCAGCCCGGCGAAACTACGGGACAGTACCTGCGTGAACTTCAACAGCTAGCCAGAACCTGCAACTGCAAGGAGGTGTCGGCCACTCAATACACCAACGATCTTATCCGAGACGCGTTCGTGGCGGGAATTGGCTCATCCTATATTCGCCTGCGGTTGCGAGAGCAGCGTAACTTGGACCTGGCTAAGACGGTAGAATTGGCCGATGCAATGGAAACGGCCTCCAGAAGTCTCGAAACCTATCCCACCGACCACGTGGGAACATCGTGGCAAGCACAGCCACTGCCTCAACTGTACTCGGCGGCTCCTCAGAACTGCGTGATAATGCTCTCAACTTCAGACCTGACAGCTGTGGCAGCTCCTGGAGGCCCACGGTGCTGTTTCTGTGGATTGGCAAAGCACCCTCGTCAGAGATGTCCGGCCAGGACGGTGTTTTGCTCCGCCTGTGGAAAGAAAGGGCACTATGCAAAAGTGTGCCGAGCAAAGACCCCTTCCAAACCCAGCAGTGCTGCGTGTGACTCCCCAGGATCCATCTCCTCGTCTACGGCCTTGTCGATGTCTTCAGCCACGTGCGATCCACGGGCGCCGCCATTTCCTATGACGACGACGCAAGCCACGTGCGACCTGCGGGTGCCACCGTTTTCAACATCATCGACCACGTGCGATTCGTGGGCGCAGCCATTTTGGTCAACACCGGCCGCAGAAGACCAGCAGGGGTCCTCGCCGTCAGCTATCTCAGCTGCCTGCAGTTACACTCGGGATCCAACAGTGGCGTCAATCATCCTGGACCAGGCCAAGCCTCACAGACTCGACAAGTCCATGATGGACATTGAGGTAAACGGGCGTCTGGCACATTGCCGGTTTGACAGCGGGAGCACGGAGAGCTTTGTCCATCTGGATACAGTGAAACAGTGCGCTCGCCGTGTGCAAACTGTCAGGCAGATAATCTCCATGGCGTCGAGGTCCCGATCTGTCCTCGTTCTTGGGAGCTGTGTAGTAACCTTAACGGTGCGGGGCACAGTTTACGAGAACTTCAGGCTCCTCGTGTTACCGCACCTTTGCACTCCGGTACTACTGGGGCTAGTCTTTATGGTCCACCTGAAGAGTGTGACCCTGCGGTACGATGGGCTACTCCCTCCACTTTCAGTGGGAGAACAGCAGCCTCCAAATTGTCCAGCGCGCCCCACATGCGGTCTCTCAACACTCAAAATTACCCCGCCTTCCCTATTTGAAAATCTCGTGCCAGGCTGCAAGCCCATCGCGACTAAGAGCAGGCGTTACAGCACTGAGGATCGGATCTTTATTCGATCTGAGGTTCAGCGGCTCCTCAGGGAAGGGGTCATTCAACCTAGCACTAGCCCATGGAGAGCACAAGTCGTGGTGGTCAAGACTGGAGACAAGCTCCGGATGGTCATAGACTATAGCCAGACCATTAATAGGTACACGCAGCTGGACGTGTACCCTCTCCCATGCATATCTGACATGGTCAACCAGATTGTGCAGTACCGGGTGTTCTCCACCATCGACTTGAAGTCAGCCTACCACCAGCTCCCCATTCGCCCAGAGGACCGCAAATACACGGCCTTTGAGGCGGATGGCCGTCTCTACCACTTCTTAAGAGTCCCTTTCAGCGTCACTAATGGGGTCTCGGTCTTCCAGCGTGAGATGGACCGAATGGTGGACCAAAACGGGCTACGGGCTACCTTCCCGTACCTGGACAACGTCACTATCTACGGCCATGACCAGCAGGACCACGACGCCAACCTCCAGAAGTTTTTACGCACTGCGACTCTCCTGAACCTGACCTATAACAAGGAGAAGTGTGTATTCAGCAAGCACCGCCTAGCAATCCTCGGATACGTGGTAGAAAACGGGGTCATTGGCCCCGATCCAAACCGTATGCGCCCCCTCCTTGAACTTCCCCTACCCACTAGCATCAAAGCACTGAGAAGATGCTTAGGCTTCTTCTCGTACTATGCACAGTGGGTCCCGAATTACGCGGACAAAGCCCGTCCGCTCATAAAATCTACCTCTTTTCCCCTGACAACAGAGGCTCGCCTAGCCTTTGAAGGGATAAAAGCCTACATCGCGAAAGCCACGATGCACGCTGTCGATGAGTCCATCCCCTTTCAGGTGGAGAGTGATGCATCTGATTTCGCCCTGGCCGCCACACTTAACCAGGCGGGCAGGCCCGTCGCCTTTTTCTCCCGCACCCTCCAAGGCCCTGAAATTCGGCACTCCTCTGTGGAAAAAGAGGCTCAGGCCATTGTGGAGGCCGTACAGCATTGGCGCCATTATTTGGCTGGAAAACAGGTTTACCCTGCTCACGGACCAGCGGTCCGTGGCCTTTATGTTCAACAACACGTTAAAGAGAAAAATTAAGAATGATAAAATCTTGAGGTGGAGAATCGAACTCTCCACCTACAACTATGATATCATGTACCGTCCGGGGAAGCTCAATGAGCCCTCAGATGCCCTGTCACGTGGAACATGTGCCAGTGTGCAGGAGGACCGGTTACAGGCCCTCCACAATGATCTCTGCCATCCGGGATCACTCGGTTTTTCCATTTTGTAAAGGCTCGGAATTTGCGCTATTCCATAGAGGATGTCAGGTCGATAACACGAAGCTGCCAGGTTTGTGCAGAGTGCAAGCCGCACTTCTACTGGCCTGACAGGGCACACCTCATTAAGGCCACTCGCCCTTTTGAACGACTGAGTGTCGACTTCAAGGGCCCCCTTCCTTCGACAGATCGGAACGTGTATTTCCTCAACCTGGTTGACGAATACTCCCGATTCCCTTTTGCCATCCCCTGTTCTGACATGTCCTCTGCCACGGCCATCAAAGCCCTGCGGGGTCTCTTTACCCTGTTCGGTTACCCCAGTTATATCCATAGTGATAGGGGTTCGTCGTTTATGAGCGACGACTTGAGGCAATACCTGCTCTCTAAGGGAATTGCCTCAAGTAGGACTACGAGTTACAACCCCAGGGGTAACGGACAGGTCGAGAGAGAAAACGCTACAGTCTGGAAGGCTGTTTTACTGGCGTTAAGGTCTAGGGGTCTTCCAGTCTCCCGTTGGCAAGAGGTACTTTCTGATGCGCTCCATTCAATCCGGTCCCTCCTGTGTACGGCAACCAACGCTACCCCACATGAGCGGATGTTTACCTTCCCTAGGAAGTCTTCCTCTGGGACCTCACTGCCGTCTTGGTTGACGTACTCAGGACCTGTCCTCCTGCGGCGGCATGTTAGGGCCCGCAAGTCCGACCTTTTGGTTGAACAGGTCCATCTCCTCCACGCCAACCCTCAATATGCCTATGTGGCATATCCTGACAGGCGAGAGGACACGGTCTCTATCAGAGATCTGGCGCCTGCAGGGGACCTGGAAACCCCCGTCACTCCCGCACCCCTGGTTAGGATTCCTTTGCCCATTCTCTCCCCTCCTGACTCGGCGCGGGCAGCATCGGGACCTCAACTTAATCCTCTTACTCCCGTGTATAGCTTGCCTGAGTCCAGGGTATTGTCGCCACCTCGAGGTCCACAGGTGTGAGAGGAACTGGAGGAGTCACTGGACACCACCTCGGAGAGAGGGTCGTCACCACGGTCACCAGAACCGACACTGGAGCCAGTACTGCGGAGGTCGCAGAGACGGTGCGGACCTCTGATACGGCTGAACTTGTGAACATATGGACAGTTCGTATTGTCTCCTTACCCCAACGGCCTTTGTTTTTTTAAAGGAGGGGTGAATGTGGTGAACCATAGATGGTCACCACTATGGATACTTGTACATATGTTACTCTTGTTACTGTTGGGGTTAGGGTTGGGGTGTTCCACCTGTTAGCATTGTTTATGTGGTACACTCCATTTGGCTCCGCCTTCTTACAGGAGCATAAAGGTCACTGCTACTTCCTAGTAGCCCTTAGTCTGGGATAGTATTGTTAAGTAGTGTGCTCCAATCTTGTTGTGAATAAAAGCCTTTATTCCCGGGTACGTCCTAGCCTCCCGTGTGAATCAATCGCACATCAGCCCCTCAAGCTATAAGAACAAAGAACAATACAGCACAGGAACAGGCCCTTCGACCCTCCAAGCCCGCGCCGCTCCCTGGTCCAAACTAGACCATTCTTTTGTATCCCTCCATTCCCACTCCGTTCATGTGGCTATCTAGATAAGTCTTAAACATTCCCAGTGTGTCCACCTCCACCACCTTGCCCGGCAACGCATTCCAGGCCCCCACCACCCTCTGTGTAAAATGCGTCCTTCTGATATCCATGTTAAACCTCCCCCCCAACCTCCCCCCCCCCCTCACTTTGAACCTATGACCCCTCGTGAACGTCACCACCGACCTGGGAAAAAGCTTCCCACCATTCACCCTATCTATGCCTTTCATAATTTTATACACCTCTATTAGGTCATCCCTCATCCTCCGTCTTTCCAGTGAGAACAACCCCAGTTTACCCAATCTCTCCTCATAACTTAAGCCCTTCCATACCAGGCAACATCCTGGTAAACCTCCTCTGCATTCTCTCTAAAGCCTCCACGTCCTTCTGGTAGTGTGGCGACCAAAACTGGGCGCAGTATTCCAAATGCGGCCGAACCAACGTTCTATACAACTGCAACATCAGACCCCAACTTTTATATTCTATGCCCCGTCCTATAAAGGCAAGCATGCCATATGCCTTATTCACTACCTTCTCCACCTGTGACATCACCTTCCCCTGGTGACAGATCAGATACATGTTCTGGAAATTACTAGCCATGGAAACAGACAAAAGTCTGCCTTAAGTGCACCACTAGATGCGGGAAGGAATTGGAATACCATAAAGCATTGTGCGAATGAACAACTTTAACTTTTTCATTATTTCTAGTCCAAATCCCCAAGCACAAACCTTGATCATATGAGATTAGACCTTACTCATGTACACATGACCACAGCTTAATCCAGACAGAAATCAAACCGATCAGTTGTATAGAAACAAGCTTGAGTAAATGATCAATAAAACAGTAGTAGCAGGTTTGCAGATGCCGAGGATGTCAATCTCTGGTTCTAGAATAACGCCAGGTTCTAGAATAAATTAGGATCAGAAGATTAGAGAACTCAGTGCTTCATGATAGAAATGTCAGGTAGGAGAGTTCTGATTTATGGAGTAATATCACCAGGTCTGGCTATCAATATAGGTCATTGAGTAATTAACAGCACAAAAAGAGGCCCTTCGGCCCATTGTGCCTGTGCCAGCCAGCAAGCACCTATCTATTCTATTCGTAAGAAGGTTTTGCATCAGAGTGAACGAGAGCAGGTGATGCTGACAGATCAAGCTCTGGACCATTCTTTACAGTGGAGCTGGACAAAGGAATCAAACCCAGCACTGCTGCCAGCTATCACAACATTCTTCCCGAGTTTCTCAAACATCTTCGGCTCACCTGCTCACTGCTTGTTGTCTCAATTCCTCACGAGTCATCTGTGAAGGAATACTGCCTGGACCCTGGCACGTGTCCAAAGGTATTAGCTCTCACAACCAGGCAATGACCCAAACTCACCTTCAAGTTACCAACCAATACTCCTGCTCTGTGTGCTGCAAGGTCATAGAGCATCTTACAGCGCATAGAGCCAGAGGTGGAGAAAATCTTGAAAGCTGAACAAGCTGTCTTTCAGCGAGGGGGAAGCACGAGACCTGGTCCTTGCCCCGACCACCTTCATTGACAATAACCTCAAAACAGGCACTCTTTTTCTAAATTCACTGCAGCATATGACACGGTCTGGCACACTGGTCTCCTAATCAAAATATCAAGAGTCCTTGCTCTGTGGGTTGCTGATGCCATTGAACTATTACTCCGGGATAGAAAGCATTCTTTCTGGTTGTATCACAGCTTGGTATGGCTCCTGCTCTGCCCAAGACCGCAAGAAACTCCAAAAGGTCATGAATGTAGCCCAATCCATCACGCAAACCAGCCTCCCATCCATTGACTCTGTCTACACTTCCCGCTGCCTCGGCAAAGGAGCCAGCATAATTAAGGACATCACGTCATTCTCTCTCCCACCTTCTTCCGTCGGGAAAAAGATACAAAAGTCTGAGGTCACGTACCAACCAACTCAAGAACAGCTTCTTCCCTGCTGCTGTCAGACTTTTGAATGGACTTACCTTGCATTAAGTTGATCTTTCTCTACACCCTAGCTATGACTGTAACACTACATTCTGCGCTCTCTCATTTCCTTCTCTATGAATGGTATGCTTTGTCTGTAGAGCGTGCAAGAAACAATACTTTTCACTGTATGCTAATAAATGTGACAACAACAAATCAAATCAAACAGTTCAGGGTGCACATGGGTGATGAGACAAGTGTCTGGAGGAAACAGTCCCCACAGCTTCCCCAGGGCTCTGTTCCAACCCCAACTCTTTTCAATCTCTATATGAATAATCTGTTACCAACCCTGTGTCGGAAGTTCATCGACGCTGACGTCTGCTGCGCCTGTCAGGCTCAAACATTTTCTAAACTAGAGGCAACACAAAACAATGATGCTCCAAAGCTGGCCAACCACTGTAAGATCTTCAACTCAGCAGCAACAAAACAGTCTCAAGCAGATTCCACCTCCTCAACACCAGCACCAAGTGAGAATTCAACATCTCCGGAATGACACACGAGACTGAATCTTGGCGTTACCCTTGACCGAATACAAAAATCAACTGAGCAAGACAGCAGCAAAGACCAAAACATGATACAACCTCCTCAGCAAACTTGCTGGCTCCTCATGGGGTGCAGATTATTATTGCCTGGGTGGTGATTACTGCACATGCTAGGAAAAAGACTGAAGCTTATATTTAAGAACTGGGCTTTCCCACAGGGGGATAGGGGTTGGGGGTGGGGTGGGGTGGGCGGGGGGAGGTTGGAGGGTGCTAGGGTTGGGGGGGGGGTGAGGGGAGTGTTTGTTTCTAGACAGGGAGAGGATCCAGAAGGAAAGAGTGGGAGTGAGTATTGGAATTGAATTCTTGTATGACAGTAAAACAGTGGTGAATCATCAGAACGTCCTCTGCTGCCTAATTCAGTAAATGGATATTCACTTTTGGAACATTTGGGTAAGACAGGATCAGGACTTTAACTGAGAGGTACAAAGGAACAGGAAATGTACTTGCAGAATCCGGAAAATAGGGAAGCGATGAATCATTTCAACAAGATGTTGGCAGGAAATATTAAATCAATCAGATAAAACACAAGTTGAGAAGACAGGAATAGGTGCATGTTTATCACTGATACATACAAAGGGTTAGGATTTGCTTTAATCTCACATGATCAAGACTCTTAGTGTTGTGGGCTTTGTCAGCCTTTTAATTGATCACAACTTTCTACCCTTTAGGTAAAGAGTGATATGGTGATACAGTATTATAAAGTGTTTTTTGGAGGTGTTTTGATTCAGTGTTCGCCCGAGTGTTGCCACAACTGCAGAGGAGTAGGTGGTCTGCCCTGGGTACAAAGGCTATAGTTGACACAGGGCTAACGGTGGCAGAGACAGGATAGAGGCTTAGGCAGGCTCAAAAAGCTCACACTATGCCCTCTGCCCGGTTGGAACTGGAATACTTGACAGTGCCTGGTTAATTCACCCAACATCTCAGTGGGCATTAGCATCCTCCTGCCCACTGCCCCACCCTTATCTGAGTCCTCAGCAGCAGAACCGCTCAGCCACGTCACCCTCTGGTGACCTGGCAAAATAACCAGTCTTTTGTACCTGTTCTGGTTGCAGACCACTCGTGCCCATTGACCCATACACATTTATTTTATTCATTCGTGGGACATGGGCATCGCTGGTTGGCCAGCATTTATTGCCCATCCCTAGTTACCCCTTGGACGGCAGTTGAGAATCAACCACATTGCTGTGACTCTGGAGTCACATGTCGGCCAGACCAGATAAGGATGGCAGATTTCCTTTCCTAAGGGACAGAGTGACCCAGGACAATCGACAATAGTTTCATGGTCTTCAGTAGATTCTTAATTCCAGATTTTTAAAAATGAATTCAAATTCCACCACGTGCTGTGGCGGGATTCGAACCTGGGTCCCCAGAATATTAGCTGAGTTTTCTGGATTAATAATCTAGCAATAATACCACTAGGCCGTTGTTACTGTTGCCACCCAGTGCATATTGGAAATGGTTAGGAACAAGTTGTGAATTACTTTTACCAGTTACCTCATAGTACTTTGCAGAAGTTGCACAAAGTGAGTTCCATACTCTTCCTGGTGAGTGTGGCGACACAGCTGAACCAACCTGAAAGAAAGAGAAAAAGATACCTGTTATACTCAGAAAACAGGAGCATGAGCTGTCGAAGGGAATATTAGAAAATAAATGAGAGGTGACAAGCGGGGAAAGGGGATGTATCTCACTGCCACGTGATGCACAAGAGCTGCAATCCCTTTGAAGGAAGCTGCTGATGTCACTG